>NW_023330717.1:0-65998 GCF_011100685.1 Canis lupus familiaris | reverse complement strand
CTTCATTTTTACTAACTTTTGGATTATCCAGCCAACTATGATCCTAAGAAGATTTCCACTCAGTTTTGTCCCTTCAGCCATAAGCCTGTCTCTCTTTCAACTTTACAATAACTGTGTTTACTAACTTCTTTTGGGTGTGTTCCTGGATGTCTTTCTTTTCTTTCACTATCAGGCAGAAGGGTCACTTCTAAGTTATAGGTGATAGTTTTTTTTTTTTTTTCAAGTAGCCCACAAATTTCCTCCCTTAAGACACTCTCTAATCCACTGTTATTTTGTTTTACTTTTTTCATTTTCTCTTTATCAGCATTTCTGTGTCATATGAGCATAATTATGATTGGGAAAGACTGTTGGGATCTTTAGTGAATCAAAACTCAGAAACATAGAGACATAAATGTTTCACTGAACAACCATTGCAAAATCAAACAGAAAAAACAGGATAGTAAACACAGTGCTGGGAAAATGATGGACCTAGGTTCAAATATGAGTAAAGCAACTGATCAGCTTTGTGACCTTGGACGGGTCATTGCAATTCACAAGCCTATGTTTCATCATTTATAAACGGTCTTTGTCTGGTGTAATAAACCTTCAAGAACCTTTCCAGAAAACAAACTAATAAACAAACCAACCAGCAGAAGAAGGTTCTTCAACCATGAGTTACCATGATTTGTTCTGTAGTATACAGTGATTTGTTCTATAGTAACTAAATAACCCTGACCACCACAGCCTGGATTTGAGGATGGGGTTTGAGTCAAGACTAACTGGCAAATGTCCCACGTGGACAACTAAAAGGAAAATAGTATTGAACAGGGATACTTTATCTTGGATGGCAACTAAAAGCCCAATTAGATCTTTCTTGGGAATGATTTTAAGGCAAGAACGGAGATGAGGAGCAACTGAACCACAAGAACAGCAGAACTTAGAGTTGATTTGGGGTTACTAGAGCAATGGCAATTAATAATTAATATCATTAATTAATTAATATGTTAATACATATTACTGAAAATACAATTATTTTTATATCTAAATTTTAAATAGATATCCATTTTATATTTAAATTTGTAATATTATCTTATTAATTATAGTTCATTAATACTATTCCAATTTCCACATGAGACCTGGTTCTTCAATCATTAGGACAGCTTTGGTGCCTCCTCATGGATCCTCAAGATAAATTCTCATTACCTAGGGTTTCCCAAGGGTGTCTCTGCTCCTTGTTCTGAAACTGTCCTCCCCAAAAACTGGCATGAGAATGAGATTATATACATGGAGGTCCTCGAGGCAACATAGGAAGTTCTGGGAGAATTAAAGGTAATTTGTGCAAGGTGTCAAGCACAAATTGGAACACTGGTGATCAAAAAGTGTAGCTATGATTAATATAACTCTTTTTTATGTAATATATATGACACCTGAGGAAAATTGGAAAGTGTTGGTGAACTTTAGTTTCTTTCATGGGGGAAAGCATTTTTTCAACTGAAAATAAAATAGTTCTCTTTAGAAGAAGGTTAAGTCGGGCAGCCCTGGTGGCTCAGCAGTTTGGCACCTGCCTTCGGCCCAGGGTGTGATCCTGAAGACCTGGGATCAAGTCCTGCATCAGGCGCCCTGCATGGAGCCTGCTTCTCCCTCTGCCTGTTTCTGCCTCTATCTCTCAATCTCTCTCTCTCTCTAATAAATAAATAAAATCTTAAAAATAAAAGAAGGTTAAGTCCTCTCCAGTCATCTTCAGAAGCCTCTGCCAGAGGAAACCTGCACCCATTGAGATTTTCCCACCCCATTGTGCCATTGCCTCAACCATTACTAGTGTGGGCATCATCAGATCACCCTGCTGCATACTAGAAAAGCATGGCTTGAGTTTCAGTTCAAGGCATATTCTCAATAAACATGAAAATTAACCCGGCTGAGGAGCTGACTTCCCTAGGAGTCTCTATGAGAACCAGTCGCCTTCTTCTTGGCCTCAGCAGAAAGAGAGCGGGAAGGAAGGAACCAGTAGGAGGATGCAGAGCAGCTCAGTGGGTGGGCAGGATGGAAGCCGGGAGCTAAGAGCTCAGTCACTTTAGAAGAACATCTTTCACTGAATTGAGAACAGCCTTTGTGGGTGCTGGTTCTGACTCCTTTGCTTGCTTGGCACAATTTGTCCCTGGTGATATGGATGCCAAACTTGAAGCTTGTTGTTATTATAGGAAATTGAGGGTCGGCTTTATTGCATTGCTAGTTTCCAAGAAATAAATCCTTTTTTGGCAACTAAAGAATAGTGCTTCAACCAGAGTCTGGCTTAGGAATACTTGGAAGGCACTTTGACTGGTTGGTTTGTAACTCCATGCATGTCTTCTAATTTATTGTCCACTCCTTCCATTCGGCATCATCCGCTGCACAGACACACAGACTTAGCTCACACACCCAGGAGAAATTCTCTCTCTCAGTCTCCCTCTCTCTCGCAATCTCTCTTTCACTCTCTGTCTCTCCCTCACATGAACACCCCCCCCTCTCTTTTCCTCTCTCTCTCATACACACACAAACACACACACATACACACATTCCTCAAAGATTATAGAGGTAAGTTTCTGACGGACGCATAGATACTCAGGGACAGATGTGCCAAATTTGACACATCTGCTAGTCCCAACAATTACAACAGTTGTGATATGGGGTATGTTGCTTTTTCGTTGGAATCCAGAGGATTCCTCTGACAGCCAAACAAAATCGTCACCTCTTCAGCATGTTTCCCTCGGATGGCATGACAATCCAGGCAGCACAGAGTCCAGAGTCTGAGAACTTGAGTCACTCTTGGCTCCAAGCCAACTCTTATGCTAATACTGACTTGTCAGAATGGGACCCAGAACCAAAATCACCCAATTAACTAGCCACAGATCTCCTCCACCTCCTTGACTTTTCTTGGAGTCTATATTTTCTTCAGGATGTGCAGACAGAAAGAATCCTTTTCCTTCTGATTCAAATTGGGCATAACAGCAGAGCAGATGGTGCTGGTGAGTTAAGTAACAGCAGAACATAGAGTACAAGTTGTTTTCAAAAACAAATGGCTCTTCTCGGAAGGTACAATCTAATACGATTGACAGAAATCAAAGTCAAATTCAGGGAAATTGTTTTTTTAGCGGTCAGCAAGCAAGCTATTTCCCCAGAACTAGATTGCAAAGAATTTCGAGGCCCTATCCCCCTATTTCTCTTCGTACTAAAGCTGAGATGCCTCAGAGGAGGAAGTAAATAGTAAATAATAATAATCGGTCCCAGCTTGTTGATATCACATGTCCCTGTTTTCATATTTTCCATGCCTGATCTCACAGAATCCTTTCGATCAAGGAGCCAAGAATCCATAGAATCTATATTAATTTTTTCTGTTGAGAATAGCGAGGTTCTAAGATTTTCAGTGATTTGCCCAAGGTCATAGAAATAGTAGGGACTATACACAAGACTCAGTCTTGTGGATTATTCAGTTATGCATGCAGGTATGCATATGTGCTTCATTTATTACACTTTGTGCCAGGAGACTTTACAATGAATAAAAGCGTCAGAATCCCTGCTTTCACTGGGTTGACAATTTAGCAAACAGAGACAGGCAACTGAACAGATAATGATGTCAAAGTACAATAAAAAGACAGGCTACTGAGGTGATATGAAAGCATTAGGATCCTGTAATTTAGTCTATAGGGGGAAAAGGGGTTGGGTGGGGGAAAGAAATGGGTTCTTGCAAGTCACAGTGCCTAAACTGTGATTAGGAAAATCAGAGGGAAATATCATGGCAGAAATTGGAAGTTGAAGGGAGTGGAGAAGGAGGAAAAGTATTTCATGCTAGGGAGAGCAGGTCTGTGAAGACCAGGGAATAAGTCAGATTATGGCATATCAGAGGACAAGAAGGAAGTCTGGGATGACTAGAGCTAATAATGGGATGAAGCAAACTGTTGGAGATGTGGCACAGGAGGTAACTCCAGGCCAGAAAGTGTGCACCTCATGAGTGCCTTTAGTAAATACTTTGGAATTATGCCTTAAGCTCTAGTAGAAACCACCAGAGGTTTTCCTAGAGGGTAACAGGTTGGAGAATGGCTTGTAAAGGGTGAAAAACAGAGGCTGCAAGTCCAGTTAGAACCTTCTGAAGTAGTCCAAGACTTGGATTTCAGGAACAGGGATTTGAGAGAACTGATGGATTTCTTTGACATCCAGAAATTAGATTTATTGGAATTTGTGGAGTGATTGAATTTAGTGGATTGGAGTAAAAGAGATGGAATCAATATGACTCAGGTATTTGTGGGGCCGTGCGAATGATGAGGTGGTTGCATTGTTATTTCCTTTACCCCTTCAGTGTCTGTAGGCTATCCTGGCTTCTCTGTTTGATTACTATAGATTCCCATCCCAGTGCCTGATGGCCAGGGTCACCATGACTTCATTCCAGTCAACCTTAAATTATTTATTTTTATTTTATAAATTTATTTTTTATTGGTGTTCAATTTGCCAACATATAGAATAACACCCAGTGCTCATCCCGTCAAGTGCCCCCTCTCAGTGCCCACCACCCAGTCATCCCCACCCCCCACCCACCTCCGCTTCCACTACCCCTTGTTCGTTTCCCAGAGTTAGGAGTCTCTCATGTTCTGTCTCCCTTTCTGATATTTCCCACTCATTTTTTCTCCTTTCCCCTTTCTTCCCTTTCACTATTTTTATATTCCCCAAATGAATGAGACCATATAATGTTTGTCCTTCTCCTATTGGCTTATTTCACTCAGCATAATACCCTCCAGTTCCATCCACGTAGAAGCAAATGGTGGGTACTTGTCGTTTCTAATGGCTGAGTAATATTCCATTGTATACATAGACCACAGCTTTATCCATTCATCTTTCAATGGACACTGAGGCTCCTTCCACAGTTTGGCTATTGTGGACATTGCTGCCATAAACATCGGGGTGCAGTCAAGCTTAAATTATATGTGTATTGGATTTAAGAACAGAATACATAGAAGAAATGTACTTCTCCTTGAAATAGGCTTTTGGTACACATTGAGGATATTCTGGTCTCCGTCTAAAGGTATTGAGGTCCCTCTCCTTGTTGGTACGATTACAACCTCAGCCTACATACCAAATCCCGAGGACTGAAGGGCCACTCTGAATCCTTGACCTTGAATAAATATAGATTTTTTAAAATTTATTTTTATTTATTTTATTTATTTTATTTTTTAAATAGATTTTTTTAAATGTAGGGCACCTGGGTGGCTCAGTTAGTTAAGCGTCTGACTCTTGAATTCAGCGCAAGTCATGATCTCAGGGTCTTGAGATTGAGCCCTGTTCAAGTCTCCACACTCAGTGGGGAAATCTGCTTAAGGTTCTCTCTCCTTCCTCCTCTGCTCCTCTTCTCTTCCCCTCCCCCTAACTCATGTGCATGTGTGCACTCTAAATACACACACACACACACACACACATACATATATACAATGTCAGCACTAAGGAAGACTCCAACACTCATTGGTCCCATCCATTCACCCAAAGAGACAGACCTAGACAGGTGAAGTGAATTTCTCAGTGTCATATGGAAAGTCAATGAAACAATCATCACTAAATCTGTTTCACAAATTCCTAAACCACTGTTGCTCTTCAATTAACACCATAGGATATTTATTATGTCTACTATGTGCTAAGTATCATAATCAGTACGTACTGTAGCACTTCTCTAAAAGATAGGAATTTTCCCAATCATATTGCAAAAGAGAAAACAGGTTTGGAAATCTAACAAATCTGACAGCCCAATGCTGCCCTAGCCTCTAGTGGAACTCGAATTCCAAATTCCCTGTTCTTTCCACTTGGACAATGCTGCTCCTCGTAGGCTTCATACTTAAGAAAAGGTCTCTAATGAAAATGGTGGCAGATCAGAGCCCCACTCAGGGTACCAGGTCTCTATGATGCCAAGGGGGAGATACATTAACCCTTTCCCTCTCAATCCTCCAACATGGAAACTTGAGTACCCCGCAGATGTTGCTGGTGACTTGGGTATTCTGACAAAATGCCAAACCCTCTCACCGAGATTTATTATTGCCTCACCCAAGCTCCAGAGAGTGACAGGACAACACAGCATGAATCTAAAATGCCTGATTGTTTAATTATTATTATGAGAGCCATTTGTCATTTATTTTAAATCTTTTAGTTTATAAACCTTGCCTTTTGTGTCTTTATTGGAGAAAGCCTTTTTCTTTAATAGGAAAAGTTATCTAAGAAGATCTCTCTCTCTCTCTCTCTCTCTCCTCTCTCGCTCTCTCTCTCTTGCTTTTAATCCATATAGTCCGGCCTACCGCAGTTTCCAATTTGAGAGCAGATTGGCTATGTCTCCGGACATTTGAGCAACATTGTGTGGCAGACTGGCCACATGAGGCCCCGAGAGGGTTACAGCCATATTTTGGCACCACTTAATCCTGTGACGTATTAGAGCTTCCGCTCAGTGGCCATTACATTAGGAAAAAATTTACAAGCTCATGATCAACAGCTGTTCCTCTAAATAAAACAATGTAGTTTATTCTTTCCTTTAGCATGCCAGAGTCCATGCTGTGTGAGACCAAGACTTGCACTTGGCATTCTATGGAAACTACTTAATCCTTAAAAACACATGGGAAATTCAGTCATGTGTTCACTTGTTCATTTATGTGTTTGTTTCATCTGTTCCCCATCCCACTTATCCTTGCATTCACTCACTCACTTCGTTTGCTTATTCTTCACTTATTCCTTTTAAAATTGTAGTAAAATACTTTTACATATATATAAACTTTACCATTTTAATATTTTCAAGGGTACAATTCAGCGACATTTTCATTCACAACTGGTGAGTAATCATCATCATCAGTAACTGTTTCTGAAATGTCTTTATCACCTCAAATGGAAACTCCTTAACCAATCATCTTTGCTTATCCTTTATGATCTTATTCAACAAATATTTATTAGGGACCTAATTTAGCCAAAGTTCTATTTGAGGTGATGTGGGAGGATATAAACTTAACCTTTTATGACTTGATGTGAAGGAGCTAAAACTCTGATGGGAACAGAGTTCCAGGAGCCTGGAGCCTTCACCACCTGTAGACCCACTGTCCTCTGACAGTGCCTAGGGCTTCACCTAACATTCCAAAGCAGGCAGGACAAAGTATAAACTCGCCAATCTGGTTTGGTCTTCTGATTTGGTCCCAGTGCCTCCAATATTTAAATGCTCCCCAAACTGTGATTTTCACTTTGTAATTTGGTGAGGTAGAGAAAAGGGCAATTATCAAAAACTGATTAATAACCAAAGCATTACCATCATCAATAGCAACAAAAGGCAACAATGAAACCACCAGCTCTATCAGGATACTCCCCTCAATCTTATAACTCCCAGCACTTGGGCTACTTTGAACAGCACTGGTTCTCAGTAAAACACCTTTGTAATCCTCTTCTTGAATGTAAACTGAAAATCTAACTCAGAAACTGGCTATCAAGGATCCCATTCTAGGGCTCACACAGAATCATGGCAAAAAGATGAGGAAAAAAAAAAAAAGGCCACCAAGGTGACTTTATGAAGGATGCAGTCCTTCTAAGTGAAGTTTAGGAAATTCTTTTGGAGTCACAAGGAAATCATTACTCAAGGCAGAGAGAACATAGTATAATCAAAGGTTAAATGAAATACTGGCTTTAGAGGCAAACAAATGACTGATTCACATCCGAGCTCTGCTACTAACTACATTCCTAGATGGGGCAAATCACATGATCTCTCTGAGCTTCAATTTCCCCATCTGTAAAAATCAGAGTGGTGGCCATTGATGATGTTGGTAAATGGATATGATAGTGAAATACAAACCAAAATAATAATGTTTCATATTTGTTTGAATGCTTTCCATGTGCTAGGAATTATTCTAAGCCCTTCACCTATGTTGATTTCTTTATCATGGCAATACCATGATCAATACCATGAGGTGGATATCAACATCCATCCCCATTTTTCAGATGAGGAAAAGTGCTACAGGGAGTTGAATTGCCAAAAGACCACTCAGCCAGTAAGTGGCAGAACTAATTCTGGCTCCAGAGTCTTAGTCATACACATGGCTTCATCCAAGAAGATTCAGCAAATACAAAAGAGGTTCATAACATTCAAATAGGAAGTTAAAATTCATGAATTTAGATTTCCTCCTACTTGACTTCTATAATCTCCCTGCAATCTTGTTTTCTTCTTTAGATTCCTACAATGGTGTCTCTTTCTCCTCTCTGGTTCCCAATCTATCCTCTCCAAAGTGAATTTTAGGAAAGGCAGAGGCATTCAGGTCACTCCACTTTTCAGATTTCTTCCGTGACTCCCCTTACACTCAGAATGTCCAGACACCTGGGACACCTGGGTGGCTCAGTGGTTGAGCATCTGCCTTCAGCTTAGGTCGTGATCCCAAGGTCCTAGGATCAAGTCCCATGTCAGGCTCCCTGCAGGAAGCCTGCTTCTCCCTCTGCCTATGTCTTTGCCTCTCTCTCTGTGTCTCCTCATGAATAAATAAATAAAATCTTAAAAAAAAAAAAATAAAAGAATGTCCAGACACCTGACTATGCCACTCAAGGCTGTTAAGATCCAGCACTAACATTCCTTCAACCACCTCTTTAAAGCTAGTTCACCATCCAGCCATACTGACATACTTAGGCCCCTTCGCATCTCCTTCATACTCGTCTTACTTTTTGAAATAACTTCTCCCCTCTTATCTGATTCAGAAACCACTCATTCGTAAAAAGACAGATTGAGAGGGGCATCTGAGTGGCTCTGCTGGTTTTGGCGATCAATGCTTGGCTTTCACTTGGGGTCATGAAATGGAGCCCTGCGTTGGGCCCTCTGCTCAGTGGGGGAATCTGTTTGGGATTGTCTCTCTCTCTCTCCCTCTGCTCCCCCTGGCTTGCACACTCTGTCTCTAAAATAAGTAAATCTTTAAAAAAAAAAAAAAAAAAGACAGATTGAGCATATTTTCTCCTTTGTCATCCTCCATGACTTCTCTTAAATCACATGTATACAAGCAAACCTTGTTTTATGGTGCTTCACTTTTTTGCACTGTGCAATATTGAGGGTTCCGCCCCCCCCCCCCCTTTTTTTTAACAAATTGGAAGTTTATGGCAGCCCTGCAATAAGCAAGTCTTCTGGAGGCCATTTTTTCCTGACAGCATTTGCTCATTTCATGTCTCAGTATCATATTTTGGTAATTCTCACAATATTTCAAAGTTTTCATCACTATTTGTTGTAGTGATCTGTGATCAGTGATAACAAATTGCTCAAAAGCTCAGATGGTGGTTAGCTTTTTTTTTTATCCATAAAGTATGTATATTTTTTATTTTTTATTTTTTAAAGATTTTATTCATTCATTCAGTCGTTCATTCATTCATTCATTCATGAGAGACACACAGAGAGAGTCAGAGAGATAGACAGAGGGAGAAGCAGGCTCCTCACAGGGAGCCTGATGCAGGGCTCGATCCCTAGACTGGGATCACACCCTGAGCTGAAGGCAGACTCTCACCACTGAGCCACCTAGGAGTCCCTGTATATTATGTTTTTAGACATAATGCTATGGCACACTTAATAGGCTACAGTATAATGTAAACAAAACTTTTATATGCACTGAGGAACCAAAAAATTCATTGACTTGCTTTATCGGGATACTTACTTTATTGAGGTGGTCTGGAACCAAACCCACAATGTCTCTGAGGTTTGCCTATATATGTCCTCACCTTCCAAAAATGTATTCAAAAATGTATTCAATGTATTGCATTCAGTTGCAATGATCTGTTTACAAATCTAATTTCCCTTCTAACCTATAAGCACTTTACAATAAAGACTAGTATTATAGTCGTCTCTGTATCTTTTTGGTTGGAAGCATTTATAAAGTGACTCAAATTCCCTTAACACAAAACAAAACAAACAAACAAAAAATCCCCCAAAACCCAAACATGTAGTTAACTGAAAAGTCCAGACATATATAGCTTCAGGTAGAGCTGATTATAAATTTCCTTATAGTGTAATCAAAGTTAGATTCCAATTTTTCTCTCCAGTTCCCACCTCCACTTCCCCTCTATCACATATATTTTCAGATGGCTCTTTCCTCATATATATAAAATAAATTCCAATAACATCTAGGCTCACATCCAGGATTCTCAGGAAAAAATATCACTTATCATTGATTTTAATTGGGTTGTGCTTTCAATCTATGAAGCTGGAAGAAAGAAGTATATACTAATTGGCCTAAACTTAAGTTATTGGTCCAATTTTCAGCAAAATGTGGATTTCTTCAGAACCATTGAGATAGGAGAGGGATTATAGTGATCCTCAGAAAAAAATTATAATATGGTTACTGGAAGGGTAATTTGTGTTGAGCAGCATGTACACACATGTGTATGCACACACACAAACACACACCAGCATGTTATTTTATTAATTTTACTGTCAGTCATGCTCAGTAAATGATAAAGTAATGTATTTGTGTGTCTGTGTATATGTTTATGTATACAGAATAGAGAGCAAAGTACAGAACAATATGTCATTTTTTCTCTAGTAAAGACTACATTTGTCAGATTATTCTCTGTTATCCTTTTTTACTCATGGTTTGGCACTAAATGAATAGTTCTAGATATGCTAATTACATATACCATTTGTCTTCATGCTGAAGAATACTTGAAGACCTGCTTTCCTTTTTCAAATGCAATTTATTATCCTATATGATTCTCCCATGAATCATTGGAACTTGAGGTTATAATTTCATAAAAAATGAATAATGCAATGTTAATTTTGGGGAATACTTTTATCTTTGGTTTCCATTTCTTTCCATCACCACCCATCTCACATTTACCACATTTCATATTTCAAAACTTCTTTCTTAACTAACATCTATTAGATGCCTTAATAGCAGTCGTTACATACATCATCTGTTGTCTAATCATCCCAATTCTTTGGTTGTTGTTTTTTTCTTACTTAAAAGAATGTTTTAGGTAGGCTCCCCATCCAACATGGGGCTTGAACTCATGACCCCTGCGACCAAGAGTTACATGCTCTATCAGCTGAGCCAGCCAAGTGCCCCAGTCATCCCAGTTCTTTGAAACAGACAAATCCAATTCATTAATTTGTTCAACCTACACATATTTTTAGGGAGTATTGTATATGGCTAGGCACTAGAGGAGCAACACAAACACAATATATTTCTTTGCCTTCAAGAAACTTACAATCTGGTGAATGAGACAAACAAGAAAACAGGTTATGTCACTAGAGTATGCAGAGTTGGCTTCCATTACTATGAAACCACACAGAAAGTCAAGTATTCCAGCATATTGGGGTCACAGAAGACCTGTGGAAGAAGTAAAGCCTAATTTAAAATAATTTTCCTTATTTTACAAATTAGAAAGATGCATTTTTGAGAAGGTACATGACATGTTCAAAGCTACACAGCTCCAGAGTATTAGAACCAAGAGACAAACTACTTTCATAATATCATAAATATTCTTTGTATATTAAATATTAATCTTTGAGTCACAAGTTACTGTCTAAATTAAAATTATATGAGAAAAAAATTATATGAGAAAAAAGTAGCAATGAGTAAGGGTGGATATACCATATACAACTTAACATAGATCTCCCCACCAGCCCCCAGACGGGCACTCCTTTAACCATGAGTGGGGGATTTCACTTGGCGAAGTAGGTAGAAAATGTCATGAACAAAGGCAAAAGGCTGGAAGGATAGCATACAGTCAGGGAACTCTGAACCAGCCTTTCCCTTAAGGAATTTAATAAATATGAGAAGGAAAATAGGTCTATGTTTAAAAGGTGAAATTTTGAAAGACTTCAAAGACTGTGCTAAGATGGTCACATGGAGCTCTGCAGGTTTCAAGGCATCATGAAAGGTTTTATATATATATATTTTTATTGGTGTTCAATTTGCCAGCATATAGCATAACACTCAGTGCTCATCCCATCAAATGCCCCCCTCAGTGCCCGTCACCCAGTCAGCCCCACCCCCCACCCACCTCCCTTTTTACCACCCCTCCTGAAGGTTTTTAAGGAGGTGAATGGCACAGTTGGCTTTGTATTCTATTAAAATAGCAAGAGGCAAAAGACACAATGGTTTAAGATATGGACTGGTAGGTAGAAGCTGCTAAATGGTAGATAGATTGTATATATACATATATAGATATATCTGGTTCCTCATTTTTTCTTCTATGATACTAAAAGTAATAATAACAAACTGCTTAAGTATAAAGAAATGTTAAAATCTTAGAAGGTTTTAAGTAATCATCACTAATGATCACCTAGGCATAGATTTTTGATCCTAAAGTGGTTCTTAACTGTTTTATCTATTCCTCTATATCCAGAAGTGGTGATCATGTAAATATCTGGTAATAAGCAAAGTGATTTTAGTAATCACATATACACATTCCAATTTAATGATTGTGGATACAGTATATCTTAACATCTAATAGAAAAATATGACTGAAGCATTAACCAGTGATTGTACAGATATTAGCTGTGAAGGGCAAGCTAGCTAATGCCATGATAACAGGTATGGAGAGACCACAGAATTGGTGCCTGAGTGACACACAAGTTTGGCAAAATTATGAATATGATGCTTAAATTTTGCTGAAGTTTGGAAGCAATGATCCAGTCTAGCCCACCTAAATTTCACTTATGTCTTACCTCATGATGCAGTGAGCAGCCAAAATAGAATTAGAGAAAGAGGAGGCTTCCAGCTTC
Organism: Canis lupus familiaris; assembly: GCF_011100685.1. Taxonomy (NCBI): domain Eukaryota; kingdom Metazoa; phylum Chordata; class Mammalia; order Carnivora; family Canidae; genus Canis; species Canis lupus. Next base: position 53,289 of record NW_023330717.1, on the reverse strand, counting down.
AAAGCTAATGTTCTTGAAACATCCCATGCCCTTCAAAATACTTCATTTAACAGCTGAGGAGAGGGAGCATTGAACAGGGAGACCAAAATCGCTTGAGAGTCTCAATACAGAGACACTCACGGAGACTGTACAAAGTCTGCCCTTGTTTCTCATTCTTAAGAGACTGTCTTTAAATAGATAAACACTAAGTCATCTCTGTAGTAGAATGGAAGGGTTAATTGTAATAGATTCATGAACTCATATCCAAATGCCTAAGTCTTTCATATTCATGATATTGAACACAGTAAACATTTCTAAGTTTTTAAATTACCTTTTTTTCCTTTTTTTTTTACTGCACTATGATATGTTTAAATCTTTTTGTAGCTTGTTTTATATTCTGTTTCCTATTAAAATTTTTAAAATTCAAGTTCTTTGTAGTCAGGAACCTTAATCTTAGGCTTATTTTTATGTATTGTGTGGCTTGGGATAGGCTTTGAACCAATGGACATTCAAGCTACTATGCCCATTGGTTTGAATGAATGGGCATGCATTCATTCATTTATTCAACAAACATTTATTCAGTTCCTGCTATGTGCTATATGTAGTCTAGCCTGTTTCTAGTTATCAGCAATTTTGAATCAATGCAGTCCAAATAAATTAAATCTCATAGTGAAAAGATATATATCAAGGGCTAGAAAAATTTACTAACTCCACAAATAGGATGATAAAATACCAAAATGTATATTATCCAATATGGAAGTGTCTTATTTTGTTCTATTTACTTATTTCCCCTTAAGGATTCCATAATAAACACCTATTACTTTTCTAATGAGGAAAGACAGGTTTTATTGAAAATATACTTTCTGGTTTAATAGTAGAATGGTTTGACATTCATTTTAACAAATTTAACATCCTTCTCCCTCCATCTTCAACTGAAAACTGTCCTTTTGGCAAAAAGACCTCAAAGTCAGGAACATAATTTTGTCCTTTTTATTGTTGGCTCCCACTTCATTCCAAGACTGGAAAAATTTTCATTCTTTTAAGAGAACATTTCATTCTTAAATTTAAGAACATACTGTCATAGAAAGAGCCATTAGTCAGAAAGACCAGAGTTCAAAAGTCATCTCTATCTTCACTAGTAATTACTTGGAGAAGTTATTGAATCCATTCTGTCCTAGTTTCCTTATGAGTATATATGGCGTCAATAATTCTTTCATGATGGTTTGCAGAGGAGATTAAATGAGATAAAGTATGATCCAGTGCCTGCCATATAATAGGAGTACTCCAGAAAATAGTTTCCTTCCACTCCACTTCCACACTGGTACTGGAAACCAAGGCCCTGACAAGATAAGATGTTTTGTTAAGGTCAGTAGTTGAGTCAAGCTTGAATTTGTGCCTTCCATTTTTGGCCTCTGTCATCTACGTCAGACTGATTTCCTAATGTAAGTCAGATATTAGAAGCATCACGAATGGCATTTCCACTTACTCTATGACTCATGGCTCATATTTGTGGGCAGTTTAAATAGCATTAAACAAAGTACTTATTCCTTGACATCCATTTCTTCAACAAATAATTAATTATCCCTAATTATGTAATACACACTTGCTATGGAGAGGTAGATTTAACCGATAAATCAAACATTCTCCTACTGTGGGACTGATGGGATTTCTTGGCCTACACTGTAGAATAAAGGATTTACTCTTTTACCTGGGGCTGAGCAAAAGGGAATTTTCAATCCTGCTGAAAAATGACACAAAATGTCCCTGGCCCTCTCTCTGCAAGAGAGTTCATAGGTATTTCCAGGAAGTTAGTCATAGCACTTGATTATGGGTAAGAGCATCTTAAAAAGGCAACTACTTTCCATCTTGGAATTTCATGTTTTACTTCAAATTCTGGAATCTGCCCAAGCAAGAGATTACTTGTTCTTTGGCTTAGCTTCTTTGACTGGATAAAAGGGGATTCCCAATATCTTGCATCAAACTTATCTTGAATTGCATAAGCAATGAGTAAAGGGATGGAAAAGCATTTGAGAAAGAGATGACTAGAAAGAATCATAAACCTGCGTATGGAAAAAAGGTTTAACTTCCCAACCATTTGGAAAATGTATCTTGTGCTACTTAATATTCTGCCTACATTGGTAGATGGAGGAAGAAAGATAAATCATAAAATTTTATTTTGTAATCCAGGCCACAGGATTTACTTGTAACCGTACCAATTACCACTACATACTACTAGTCCAGAATTCAACTTTTCTTTCTCTACCAGAGAAGAGCATTTGGGGGGGATGATAGCATAGCATTTTGAAATGAAGAGATTTATATTGCTTCTAGAAGACACTTTCTAGACACCAGTGCATTTTGTTCTACCTAGGCCTCTGCTTCTTCAATTTCCAATAGGGAAAATAATGGGCTATGCCATTTTAACAAAGCACTAAGATTAGTGAAGGTCAACTAAGACAATTACATAAAAAAAAAAAATGCTAGGAAAACTGAGTTATGTGAACAGCAGCTACTATAGTAGAACTATCTTTATATCATTTCTTTAAGTCACTTGTAAGAGAATGCTTCATAATGGGATCCATTATGTGAGTCTCAGATCTCTCACTGGAGTTCAAGCTCCTGGAGAACAGAGCTTTATTCATTTTTGGATACTTGCATCTTCTTTATATTTTTTTTTTAAGATTTTATTTATTTATTCACAAGAGACACAGAGAGAGAGAGAGAGTCAGAGGCACAGGCAGAGGGAGAAGCAGACTCCCTGCAGGGAGCCTGATGTGGGACTCGATCCTGGGACCGGGATCATGACCTGAGCCAAAGCAGGCACTCAACCACTGAACTATCCCGGTGTCCCTAGATCCTGCATCGTCTGTTGGAGTTTGTGCAAACTTCCTTGTTTCCCTTCCAGATGCACATCCTATTTAAGGGAATTTCTCTTTCCTTCCCTTCTTGGTAGGAGATGATTATCAGGATGGCTAAGTGTGTCTTTAGAAAGGGCTTGGGCTCATTCTTCACCAGGACTCTGTGATTTTAATTTTAGCCACAACTGTTAATGGAAAAGGTCACCAAGTTCAGGCTACTCTTCAGTGGAAATGAAACTGGAGAAGGGCATGAGGCCAAAAATAAGGACCTTTCTAAGTAGTGCTTGGGGACATGGACTTGAGCACATCAAGTACCCACTAGTCCTTCCTTAGCTCCAGGCCCTTCATAGTCTCCTTTTCAAGCTTCTCATAGGGGCCTGAGAATCTGCTATAAGGAAAGCAGAGTTACCCTTTCCTAACAGAAAACTCAGAAGAAAGGAATGTACCTCAAATAGCCTGCTTTGCTCAGTGACTACTCATGGCCCTCATAGTCCTTAGGGCCTCCTCTATTTGCAATTGACACACTACAGGAAGCCAGCAGTTGGTAGCAAAGGGAAAGTAAGTTTTGTTTAGAAGAAGATTTTTATGAAATGCTAGTAATTAGCCCATCTCTGGAATGCTTCCTTGCCCCTGTGAAGAAAGTGTACTGGGCTGGAGGGAGGAATAAAGGCTGCATATTGTATAGCTCTGGAAACACTTCTGGGAATTCATTGGTTGAAATGACAGACTGTCATATCTATCTCATTTTTAACAATATAATTAGTGCTAATAAAAATTACTATTACAGCTTGTAACTTAAATATTTACAGTATGTTTGACATGAAGATTCAGGATGCTACAAAGCCTTTTTTTCTTGGTCTTCCATGTCAAGGAGTATCCAAGCATCAGAATCTCCACCATGAATTTTCCAAACAATCTTGACAAGCTTGCATGAGCTAGGAGTTCAGTTTTGAATCCATGATTCCAAAACTCTTGCTTTTGGTAGTACTTTGTTTTTCACTTATATTTTTCACACACAGTAATGTGAATTTACAAGCTTGCCTGTTGCAGTTATTATCATTAGAGCAATTATACACCATTGACCTCAACCAATGACCTGACCACACTGTGGTGTACACTATTCCAGTAGGTGCTTAGTAAAGGAGTGATGCAAAACCAAATGAAAGTCTCAACTTCCTAACATAAGCCCAGGCCCTCTATGTTTTAGCTTAACCTAGATCCCTAGCTTTATCTTCTTTTTTCTCTCTGATCCCCACTACTCTATCAATATTGAACTTTTGCTTATAGTTTTTCCACACCAAAGTAGTCCATGCCTCCCTAACTTTACTGTTACCATTCCTTTAGCTTTCTCCACTTCTTTATCTGAGACTGGAGCTCATCTTCAGAGTTTAGCACATACTGATAATAGAAAGTCTCTCTGACAATCCTCTCCAACCACTGTCTTATTAAACACTCTCTTCTTACATTGTTTAAGACCACCCAGAACAAATGTCTAACATAGCACATTTCAAATGATATTGGAATTATGTCTTTTTTCCATATTTGTGTCTCCCACTATGAACTTAGGAGTCCACTTACTATGCCTTGAATCATGTCCCCCCAAAAGGTACGTTGAAATCCTAAAACTTGTACCTGTGGAGGTGACCTTAGGGAGTAAGGTTTTTCACAAATGCATTTAAGATGAGTTGAGATGAAGTCATGCATGCTGAAGTAAAGCAGATGTAAATACAATATAACAGATGTCCTTATAAGAGGAAGAGAGACACAGAGGCAGAGACACACAAGGAAAAGATAGACATGTGACAATGGAGGCAGAGACTGGAGAGATGCAGCCACAAGCCAAGGAATACCAAAGGTTGCCAGCCACCACCAGAAACTAGAAAGACACAGGAAGGGTTCTCCCCTAAAGCCTTCAGAGAGAAAAAGCTTTGCATACATCTTGATTTCGGACTCCCAGCCTCCAGAGCCGTGAGAGAATAAATTTCTCTTTAAGCTACCTGGTTTCTGGCACTTTGTTATGGCAGCCTAGAAAACAAACAGAACTTGTCTTATTTAATTTCATATTTAAAGTGTCAATGCAATTATTGTCACTTAGTAGATAATCAAATTGTTGTTTAATTGCCATTTAAATGAATCTGAAAATACCTAGAATGTTCCACCATTTTTCCCACTCCTTATTCACAGTCACCCAAGCCCCACCCAGTCAGAAGGCCCATGGGAACCACTCTCACCTTTGGGAAACATTCTCTTGTCAACCCAGGCCTTCTTTCTCTGGATTCTTTTTCTTTTCTTTTCTTTTCTTTTCTTTTCTTTTTTTCTTTTCTTTTTCTTTTCTTTTCTTTTCTTTTCTTTTCTTTTCTTTTCTTCTTTCTTCTTTCTCTCTCTTCTTTCTTCTTTCTCTCTTCTTTTCTCTTTTCTTCTTTCTTCTCTTTTCTTTCTTTCTTTCTTCCTTCTTCTTTCTTTCTTCTTCTTTCTTTCTTTCTTTCTTTCTTTCTTTCTTCTTCTTTCTTTCGTCTTTCTTCTTTCTTCTTTCGTTATTTTATTTATTATTTGAGAGAGAGAGAGAGCATAAGCAGAAGACAGAGAGGGACAAAGCAGGCTCCCTGATGAGCAGCAGAGCCAGATTCAGGGCTCAAGCCCAGGCCCTTAGATCATGACCTGAGCTGAAGTCAGATGCTTAACTGACTGTCAGTTAAGCAGTCACCCAGGTGCCTCTCTTTTCTCTGGATTCTTAAACCATTTGACTATCTATAATAATCTTAATCCTAGATATTCCAGTATTCCATCATACACAGCATGCTGGGCCAGAGATTTCACATACTTGGAGGTCTAGAGAGAACACTATCTTGTTTTCTAGTGTCTTATAAGTATGAATCATTTCACATTCCATATATAATATAACTACTTCCTGTATTGTCCACATTTTCAAATGGCAGTAAGAAAAATAAAAACTCAGATTGATGACGTAACTCACCCAAGAACCGCAGGATAGGAAGTGACAGAGTTGGGATTTGAACCCAGGTTTGTGTGATTCCAGATTGTGCTCTTTCAGTTTTTGTCTTTTAGTAAGACCTCAGAGTGGTGACCACTGACCAAAGCCTTCAATTGCCTATGTTGTCACTGAAGAAGAAATCTGACACTTTTGACCACCAACAGGAGCTGTGTATACAGATATGTGGGACATGACGACTGTGCCAACCTAATGAACTGGAAAACCAGAGCCAGCAGCAAACACACAGAGTCTTCTTGTAATCTCCTGTAATGAGGTCTAGTGTCTCCCAACTTTCCATGGGATGGTTCACTCTGGTGCAGTTGTCCAAAATAGCAATTTAACTTTAGTGAGTGCAGGTTGGATTTCATTTATAAATGGTAAGCAGAAAAGAATAATGCTGAAAGAAGTCCCTCCTATTTCTAAGGACTACTTAGACTACTCCTGCCCAACATAGGCAGGAGACATGTGATTGGAGATGGAGATCTTCTTCAATGAAAACCTAGAATTCCTAAGCTGTAAGGAAAATATACAAAATTTGTCAATTTCTATCCTCCTAAAGTAAGATCACATGCAGGAAAACATTTTGTAAACTTCTAAGAGCTACATCATGAGATGTGGTCATTGCTTTAGAAAATGTATATGGCATTTCTTCATGATTTTTATACCAATACTGGTGCTTTTTCATTATCTAAATTTAAATTTTTTAAATATTTTATTTATTTATTCATGAGTGATACACAGAGAGAGGCAGAGACACAGCAGAGGGAGAAGCAGGCTCCCTATGGGGAATCTGATATGGAACTCAATCCTTGGACCTTGGATTACGACCTGAGTCAAGGCAGACACTCAACCACTGAGCCACCCAGGTGCCCCTAAATGTAATTTTGTTTATATCTATTATGCCACTGTTAATTTTGTTAAAATAGTCCTTAGCATGTGCTGCTATCACAAAATACCCATGGACAGAGTGGCTCAAACCCCAGTGTATACTTTTTCATAGTTTTGGAGGATGGAAGTCCAAGAACAAGAATGCCCAACAGATCTGGTGCCTGGTGAGAATACCTTCCTGGTTTACAAATAACCATCTTCTCACTGTATCCTCACATGAGAGAAGGACAGTGAGCACGTGAGCTCTGATCCCTCTTCTTTTGCTCATAATGACAACCAGTCCCACCATGGGGAATTCTGCCTTAATGACATCAGTTAAACCTAATTACCTCCCAAAGGCCCCCACCACCACACAAATGCCATCACATGGAGGGTTAGGGCTTCCACATATGAATCAACAGTAAGTGGTACACAAACATACAGTTCCTACAAATGATATGTGATTTGAAACAATAGTCTTTGTTCACCTAACAAAATTCTAACTATCCTATAAATGAGGACAGATAATGCAGAATGTTTGATTCTGAATATTCACAAGGGCATGAAATGTTCTTGTATTGTTATAAAAAGCCTAAATATTGCTTAAAAAATCAATGTGATGAGAAACCTATTTTTTATTCCCAGTCCCAGCATTTATCAACTGTGTGACTTTAAAACTAGTTACCTAATTTTTTGAAGGGGTTGGCCAATCTTGGACAATTTGCACACCAACATAAATAATGATAACTAAAATATCATAGCTCATTTCATAAAACAGGAATCCACATGTCTTCATGTCTCATAAGCAAATAAGTTAATGGAGAGGGAAGAAGGCTTTGTGTATAATAATGTCAAAATATAGATGCAATGTTGGAGTTAATCATTGGGTAGTCATATAGAAGAACTGACTTGGGTAAGAGACATTAGTAGATGATAAAACTAAAGGATGGAAATGGGATGTGAAATGGGATTTTTGCATTGTCTCAAGAATTTCCTCACAGGGTATCTATTAAATGCAAAGATGAGAAAAGTAACTGTAGAGCAAAGAAAACTGGCCAATGCCAAGTGATAAAAATTTCGTACTACCAGTAATGGGAAAAATTGTTCTGATATGCCACTGGATGCAAGCAATGAGAATACAGAATTACTGCTGTGATATTCTGACCCCAAATACATAACCTTAATCAAATCACAGGCAAATGTTGGACAAAGTAGAGTGGAGAGGTATTTAAAAATAGTTGGTCTATAATCTGCAAAAGTGTCAAGGTCATGAAAATTGAGATAAGACTGAGGGAAAGGATTTAGGTTCAAGGAGATCAGAGAAACATGGCAACTTTGTAGCAATATGTGATATGGATTTGATCTTTTGCCATAAAGATTATTGGGACCATTGGTGAAACTTCAAGGTGCAGTATCTGGGTAAATGGAAAGAGAACAATTCTCTGAATTAATGTTATAACATTTTTTTTAGTCTTGAAATTGTTTCTTTTTTTTTAATTTATTTTATTGGTGTTCAATTTACCAACATACAGAATAACCCCAGTGCCCGTCACCCATTCATCCCACCCCCCGCCCTCCTCCCCTTCTACCACCCTAGTTCGTTTCCCAGAGTTAGCAGTCTTTACGTTATGTCTCCCTTTCTGATATTTCCCACACTTTCTTCTCCCTTCCCTTATATTCCCTTTCACTATATTTATATTTCTCAAATGAATGAGAACATATAATGTTTGTCCTTCTCCAATTGACTTACTTCACTCAGCATAATACCCTCCAGTTCCATCCACGACGAAGCAAATGGTGGGTATTTGTCATTTCTAATGGCTGAGTAATATTCCATTGTATACATAAACCACATCTTCTTATCCATTCATCTTTCGTTGGACACCGAGGCTCCTTCCACAGTTTGGCTATTGTGGCCATTGCTGCTATAAACATCGGGGTGCAGGTGTCCCGACATTTCACTGCATCTATATCTTTGGGGTAAATCCCCACAGTGCAATTGCTGGGTCGTAGGGCAGGTCTATTTTTAACTCTTTGAGGAACCTCCACACAGTTTTCCAGAGTGGCTGCACAATTTCACATTCCCACCAACAGTGTAAGAGGGTTCCCTTTTCTCCACATCCTCTCCAACATTTGTCGTTTCCTGCCTTGTTAATTTACCCCATTCTCACTGGTGTGAGGTGGTATCTCATTGTGATCTTGATTTGTATTTCCTGATGGCAAGTGATGCAGAGCATTTTCTCATATGCATGTTGGCCATGTCTATGTCTTCCTCTGTGAGATTTCTGTTCATGTCTTTTGCCCATTTCATGATTGGATTGTTTGTTTCTTTGGTGTTGAGTTTAATAAGTTCTTTATACATCTTGGAAACTAGCCCTTGATCTGACACGTCATTTGCAAATATCTTCTCCCATTCTGTAGGTTGTCTTTTAGTTTTGTTGACTGTATCCTTTGCTGTGCAAAAGCTTCTTATCTTGATGAAGTCCCAATAGTTCATTTTTGCTTTTGTTTTCTTTTGCCTTCGTGGATGTACTTGCAAGAAGTTACTGTGGCCGAGTTCAAAAAGGGTGTTGCCTGTGTTCTTCTCTAGGATTTTGATGGACTCTTGTCTCACATTTAGATCTTTCATCCATTTTGAGTTTATCTTTGTGTATGGTGCAAGAGAGTGATCTAGTTTCATTCTTTCTGCATGTGAATGTCCAATTTTCCCAGCACCATTTATTGAAGAGACTGTCTTTCTTCCAATGGATAGTCCTTTCCCCCTTATCGAATATTAGTTGACCATAAAGTTGAGGGTCCACTTCTGGGTTCTCTATTCTGTTCCATTGATCTATGTGTCTGTTTTTGTGCCAGTACCACACTGTCTTGATGACCACAGCTTTGTAGTACAACCTGAAATCTGGCATTGTGATGCCCCCAGATATGGTTTTTCTTTGTAAAATTCCCCTGGCTATTCGGGGTCTTTTCTGATTCCACACAAATCTTAATATAATTTGTTCTAACTCTCTGAAGAAAGTCCATGGTATTTTGATAGGGATTGCATTAAACGTGTATATTGCCCTGGGTAACATTGACATTTTCACAATATTAATTCTGCCAATCCATGAGCAGGAATATTTTTCCATCTCTTTGTGTCTTCCTCAATTCTTTCAGAAGTGTTCTATAGTTTTGAGGGTATAGATCCTTTACAATCTTTGGTTAGGTTTATTCCTAGGTATCTTATGCTTTTGGGTGCAATTGTAAATGGGATTGACTCCTTAATTTCTCTTCTTCGTCTCATTGTTAGTGTATAGAAATGCCACTGATTTCTGGGCATTGATTTTGTATCCTGCCACGCTACTGAATTGCTATATGAGTTCTAGCAATATTGGGGTGGAGATTTTGGGTTTTCTATGTAGATATCATGTCATCAGCGAAGAGGAGAGTTTGACTTCTTCTTTGCCAATTCGATTGCCTTTAATGTCCTTTGTTGTCTGATTGCTGAGGCTAGGACTTCCAGTACTTCTGTTGATAGCAGTGGTGAGAGTGGACATCCCTGTCTTGTTCCTGATCTTAGGGGAAAGGCTCCCAGTGCTTCCCCATTGAGAATGATATTTGCTGTGGGCTTTTCATAGATGGCTTTTAAGATGTTGAGGAATGTTCCCTCTATCCCTACACTTTGAAGAGTTTTGATCAGAAAATGGATGCTGTATTTTGTCAAATGCTTTCTCTGCATCCAATGAGAGGATCATATTGGTTCTTGGTTTTTCTCTTGCTGATATGATGAATCACATTGATTGTTTTACAAGGTGTTGAACCATCCTTGTGTCCCGGGGATAAATCCTACTTGGTCATGGTGAATAATTTTCTTAATGTGGGATCCCTGGGTGGCGCAGCGGTTTGGCGCCTGCCTTTGGCCCAGGGCGCGATCCTGGAGACCATGGATCGAATCCACGTCGGGTTCCCGGTGCATGGAGCCTGCTTTCTCCCTCTGCCTGTGGCTCTGCCTCTCTCTCTCTCTCTCTCTCTCTCTCTGTGACTATCATAAATAAATAAAAATGTTAAAAAAAAAATTTTCTTAATGTACTGTTGGATCCTATTGGCCGTATCTTGTTGAGAATTTTGCATCCATGTTCATCAGGGATATTGGTCCTGTAATTCTCCTTTTTGGTGGGTCCTTTGTCTGGTTTTGGAATTAAGGTGATGCTGGCCTCATAGAACGAATTTGGAAGTACTCCATCTCTTTGTATCTTTCCAAACAGCTTTAGGAGAATAGGTATGGTTTCTTCTTTAAACGTTTGATAGAAATTCCCCTGGGAAGCCATCTGGCCCTGGACTCTTGTGTCTTGGAGGTTTTTGATGACTGCTTCAATTTCCTCCCTGGTTATTGGCCTGTTCAGGTTTTCTATTTCTTCCTGTTCCAGTTTTGGTAGTTTGTGGCTTTCCAGGAATGCGTCCATTTCTTCTAGATTGCCTAATTTATTGGAGTATAGCTGTTCATAATATGTTTTTAAAATCGTTTGTATTTCCCTTGGTGTTGGTAGTGATCTCTCCTTTCTCATTCATGATTTTATTAATTTGAGTCTTCTCTCTCTTCTTTTTAATAAGGCTGGCTAATGGTTTATCTATCTTATTAATTCTTTCAAAGGAACCAACTCCTGGTTCTGTTGATCTGTTCCACAGTTCTTCTGGTCTCGATTTCGTTGAGTTCTGCTCGAATCTTTATTAACTCCCTTCCTTCTCCTGGCTGTAGGATCTATTTGCTGTTTTTTCTCTAGCTCCTTTATGTGTAAGGTTAGCTTTTGTATTTGAGTTCTTTCCAGTTTTTGAATGATGCTTGTATTGCGATGTATTTCCCCCTTAGGACTGCTTTTGCTGCATCCCAAAGATTTTGAACGGTTGTATCTTCATTCTCATTAGTTTCCATGAATCTTTTTAATTCTTCCTTAATTTCCTGGTTGACCCTTTCATCTTTTAGCAGGATGGTCCTTAACCTCCACGTGTTTGAGGTCCTTCCAAACTTCTTGTTGTGATTTAGTTCTAATTTCAAGGCATTATGGTCTGAGAACATGCAGGGGACATCCCAATCTTTTGGTATCGGTTCAGACCCGATTTGTGACCCATATGTGGTCTATTCTGGAGAAAGTTCCATGTGCACTTGAGAAGAATGTGTATTCAGTTGAGTTTGGATGTAAAGTTCTGTAGATATCTGTGAAATCCATCTGGTCCAGTGTATCATTTAAAGCTCTCGTTTCTTTGGAGATGTTGTGCTTAGAAGACCTATCGAGGGTAGAAAGAGCTAGATTGAAGTCACCAAGTAAGTGTATTATTATCTAAGTATTTCTTCACTTTGGTTATTAATTGGTTTAAATATTTAGGCAGCTCCCACATTCAGGGCATATATATTGAGGATTGTTAAGTCCTCTTGTTGGATAGATCCTTTAAGTATGAGATAGTGTCCCTCTTCATCTCTCACTACAGTCTTAGGGTAAATTTTAGTTTATCTGATATAAGGATGGCTACCCCTGCTTTCTTTGAGGACCATTTGAATGGTAAATGGTTCTCCAACCTTTTATTTTCAGGTTGTAGGTGTCCTTCTGTCTAAAATGAGTCTCTTGTAGACAGCAAATAGATGGGTCCTGCCTTTTTATCCAGTCTGAAACCCTGTGCCTTTTGATGGGGTCATTAAGCCCGTTCACGTTCAGAGTTACTATTGAGAGATATGAGTTTAGTGTCATTATGATATCTATTCAGTCTTTGTTTTGTGGAATATTCCACTGAACTCCTTCTTAAAGGGGAATTTTAAGAGTCCCCCTTAAAATTTCTTGCAGAGCTGGTTTGGAGGTCACATATTCTTTTAGTTGCTGCCTGTCTTGGAAGCTCTTTATCTCTCCTTCCATTTTGAACGAGAGCCTTGCTGGATAAAAGTATTCTTGGTTGCATGGTCTTCTCATTTAGGACCCTGAATATATCCTGCCAGCCCTTTCTGGCCTGCCAGGTCTCTGTGGAGAGGTCTGCTGTTACCCTAATACTCCTCCCCATAAAAGTCAGGGATTTCTTGTCTCTTGCTGCTTTAAGGATCTTCTCTTTATCTTTGGAATTTGCAAGCTTCACTATTAAATGTCGAGGTGTTGAACGGTTTTTAATTGATTTTAGGGGGGGATCTCTCTATTTCCTGGATCTGAATGCCTGTTTCCCTTCCCAGATTAGGAAAGTTTTCAGCTATGATTTGTTCAAATACATATTCTGGCCCTCTGTCCCTTTCGGCGCCCTCAGGAACACCAATTAAAGGTAAGTTTTTCTTTCTCAGGCTGTCGTTTATTTCCCTTAATCTATCTTCATGGTCTTTTAATTGTTTGTCTCTTTTTTCCTCAGTTTCTCTCTTTGCTATCAACTTGTCTTCTATGTCACTCACTCGTTCTTCCACCTCGTTAACCCTCGTCGTTGGGACTTCTAGTTTGGATTGCATCTCATTCAATTGATTTTTAATTTCTGCCTGATTAGCTCTAAATTCTGCAGTCATGAAGTCTCTTGAGTCCTTTATGCTTTTTTCTAGAGCCACCAGTAGCTGTATAATAATGCTTCTGAATTGGCTTCTGACATTGAATTGTAATCCAGATTGTGTAACTCTGTGGGAGAGAGGACTGTTTCTGATTCTTTCTTTTGAGGTGAGGTTTTCCTTCTAGTCATTTTGCTCAGGGCAGAGTGGCCAAAAACAAGTTGTATTGGGAAAAGGAGAAAAAGAGAGGAGAGAAAGAAGGAAAGAAAAGAGAAAGAGAAAAAAAGGAAGAAAAAAACGAAAAAAAGAAGAAAAAGAGAAAGAAAAAGAAAGAAAGGAGAAAAAAAGGGGAGTGGGGGAAGGAAACAAATCGAAAAGCAAAAACAAAACAAACAACAACAACAACAACAACAAAAAAGAACCACGGGGGAGTATCTTCTGATTCTGTGTACTTTAAGTCCCTTGACTTCCCCTGGAACTTGTCCGTCTAGCTGGTCTTTGGGGGAGGGGCCTGTTGTGCTGATTTTCAGGTGTTAGCACTTGGGGGAGCTGCTGTGCCCCTGCCTGTTGCAGGGCTCAGTGGGGGTTGTTTACCCCGTGAGGCCCCAGAAGCAACAGCCCTAGTGGCGGGGCCAGCTCTGCAGCCCTGGAGTCAGCCCCCGCAGTAGCTTCAGAGCTCTCCGTCTGCAGGGCCTGGAGGCTCCAGGGCGGGGCCGCTGATCTGCTCAGCTGGGGCAGGAGCGTCCTCGCTGTCCTGGGCCCTCCCAGCCTCTGCCTGTCCCGGGGGGAGGCCGGATCAATGGGCTGTGTCCCGGCGCCCTGGGCTCTGGTCTGCGCTGTTGGATTCGCGCTCCTACCCCGCAGCCCCCTCCGCGGAGTCGTCCCCGAGCCCCCCCCGAGCTGCTCCGGGTCCCGCCGTGGCGCTGCAGCCCTTAGGGAGCTCGGCGCACTCTCCCGGGGCGCAGGTGCCTGTTAGTGTCCCCGGGAGCCCGAGGGCATCCTCGCCCTCCTGGGTCCTGCTCCACCTCCCTGCGGGCCCCTTTCCCCCGGGAAGGTCGGTGCAGCTCCTGCTCCTCTGGGACGGGGCTCTCCTGTCCTGGGGACACTCGCCCCGGCCTCAGCCCGGCTCCTCGCGGGGCCCCTCCCCCTTGGAGGCCTTTTGTTTCTTTATTTCTTTTTCCCCGTCTTCCTACCTTGATAGAAGCGCAAACTCTTCTCACTGTAGCATTCCAGGTGTTCCCTCTAATTCTCAGGGGCCGAATTCATAGATTTTCAGGATAATTTGAAGGTTTTCTAGGTAATTTGGTGGAGACAGGTGATTTGGGGACCCTACTCTTCCGCCATCTTGCCCCTCCTCCTTGAAATTGTTTCTAATAAAAAGTAAAAAAAATGTGGGAAAAGATAAAAGAACTTAAATTCTGGAAATAACTCCATGTTGTGATAGAAGGAAAACGAATTCTAAACAAAATTTGAATTGAACATTAAATTTGATGTGAATTTGGAGAGACTCTGGTTACTATTGCTATTTTTCAGAATAGAGGAGGATATTTTTGTTCTTGATAGATTAATGCTAGTACTTGAAAAAAAAACATCTCAAAGACTCAAAATAGCCTATTGCTTTGATCTTTTAAATCATGGTGTTATTCAGAAGAAGCTGGAAAGCAAATGAAATTTTATTCGATCACACACATGGTACATTTAATTATAGGCATTATTTAGGGGATACATGAAAGCATTCTGTTGGTATCTTTTGTTTCTTCCATGATAAGAACAAGGGAATTGTTTTCTGTATGGGGGAGTGGATATAGTTTTCCAGAGGATAATGCAATTTAGAGGCTCTGTGTGTTTTAAGTGTTTCTCAGGGTTGATTAAAGCCTTGCATTTGGATTGGAAAGCTAATACTCATCTGCGTAATGAATATCCTTTCATTTCATGAAAGAGAGACTTTTCTTAAGTAGAAGTTACAGTCATGACAGGATCACACAAAGGCAGGTGGCAGCGTGCCTACGACTGGCAAAAAGTTAACAGGAAAAGTCTTGGCATTTAGAGTTTGAGGGACATTCCAGACTTACTGAAAATTAGATTTTCTTGTGCTTTAATCTATCAAATTAAATATTCCTTTTAGAAATGTGCATATATTAATCTCCATTTTATCCCAGTTACCTAGAGCAGCATCAATAAATAACGGAAAAAATAAATGAAAAGTGAATAAATGAATAACAAAGTATGATTGAAATGAATGATCATCTCCTTTCAGTGATAATCAGTTTTACCCTTTCTTCTTGTATTTTCAACTTTCTAGAGCAAAAGTCAACAAACTACCACTGGTGGCCAAATTTGGGTAAGTAAAGTTTTATTGGAACACAATCATGCCCACTTGTTTATGTATTATCTTTGGATGCTTTCATGCTGTGATAGCAGAGTACTTACATACAGATTGCATGATCCACAATGTTTGCTATCTGATTCTTTTTTTTTTTTAAGATTTTATTTATTTATTCATAGACACAGAGATAGAGAGAGAGGCAGAGACACAGGCAGAGGGAGAAGCAGGCTCCATGCAGGGAGCCTGATGTGGGACTCGATCCTTGGTCTCCAGGATCACATCCCAGGCTGGAGGCAGCACCAAACCGCTGCGGCCACTGGGCTGCCCCTGCTATCTAATTCTTTACAAATAAATGTTTGCTGCCCCTGTTCTAGAGAATTATCAAGAGCTTAGAGTTTAAATGATGGTAAAGCCCAAGAGAGAACCTGATGGGGTTTGCTTCCAGGGTATGATTCAGAACAATGATTTCAGCTTCTTGGAGCCCCTTGAAGGAGAACTCATAAGTAATAGTCTTTCTGCGTGTTCTTCATACTCTGCATTAGAAAAATAGAATCCTCTCTGACTTCAAAATAAAGAATCTGAAATAGTTAACTGTTTACAAAAGTGTCAGAAGTTTGAAGAGACAAAACCCAAGAAGTTCACAAGTTAATAACTACAGAGAACTAATAAGACTATCTTTAATTCTGAAGAAGAAAAAGAAAAGATAAACAGTATTATTAGAGTCTATCATTGCTGCACTACTGATGTGGATGCTCTTGGAATCTAGCTGCCTAAGAAGGAGTGCAGGATCACACACATTCTAGCCAACACAGTTGCTCCCACTGCTGGAGGTGCCACCAAAAGATGAGACATACATGCTTTCTCTTCCCTCCACTTTTCAGACTCCCATTAGTGCCTCCTCATAGTGTAAATACAAAGAAGCCAGGTGGCAAGGGTTTCTGGCAGATGTAGTCGATAGGCTGCTAGCCTCAGGAGTAGAGACGCTGAATAGGAATGATGACCATGAGGCTGAGGGACGAAAGATACTATCTGCTAGAGGCTCATGACATCTGACCAGTTGGTCATCAAGTTAATATTTCCATAAGAAGACCCTCACAGGTAGTGGTGGTAGTGATGGTGAGTAGCGCTGAAATAAAAAAATAAAATAATAAAATAAAATAAATAAAATAAAATAAAATAAAAAACCTACAATGAGAGGAAGATGTGTACATAAAGTCAAAGAATTAAGAGTATGGTAAGTTAAGAGGACTTGAAATACTTTGCTTGAGAACGTGATGGAAAGAGAGGAGCACTACTCATGGAAGCTGGAGAGATAATATTGAGTGGGGCCAATCATGAAGAACCCTATGCCTATGCCTAATGTAAAAAGTGGCAATATAAATAAGACATAAGCTTCATTATGAGATTTTACCATGTTTTATTGTTTGCGGCATGATATTCTTCATTGAAAGAGTCAGATTCTAGCTACCTAGGCCAAACATCTATAAAAGGGGGCCAGGAAGAAATTTCCATTTTTATGATAATTCAGATTGATTAGTCGTGGCTGCCCAAAGATCTGAGTTGTGAAGGTTTCTGAGCAATCTCAAGGTTCATTGGAAAGAGTGTCATGATTAATTTATGATGTCTGCCGCCAGTACAGGAATAGCACAGTATGGCATGTGTTTGTTGCCATTATTTTTAATAATACATATATTTGGGGATAGTTTTTAATTTAGGAGTTTCCAAAAACAGCAAACAAGTTGTTGAGAATGAGTGCTGCATTTAGGTAGGTCCTCATTATACAGTTTTTTAGAAAAAAAATAACGTGTCCACAGTAGACCTTTTGTCTCTAGTTGTTATTAATTAAAAAAGAAAAATGGTGCTAACACGAATAAGTGTAGCTAAGGGAGTAGTTTTTGGCTGGTCCTACTCAGGCATACTTCAGTGGGTTACATGTTGCCTTGGTCCCATAGCATCCTGCCTGGGCTACATATGTTACTTTAGGACACTTCTCAAAAACTATTTGTGTATTATTAGTCTCTTCAACAAATGTTGGGAAAACTGGACAGCTACACACAGAAGAATGAAACTGGACCACTTCCTACACCATACACAAAAATAAACTCAAAATGGATTAAAGACCTAAGTATGAGACCTAAAACCATAAAAATCCTAGAGGAGAGCACAGGCAGTAATTTCTCTGTCATTAGTCATAGCAACATCTTTCTAGATATGTCTTCTGAGGCAAGGGAAATAAAAGCAAAAAACAAAACAAAACAAAACAAAAAACTATTGGGACCACAGCAAAATAAAAAGCTTCTGGATAGCAAAAGAAACAATCAATAAAACCAAAAAAGACAACCTACTGAATGAGAAGATATTTGCAAATGACATATCTGATAAAGGGTTAGTATACAAAATACATAAAGATCTTATACAACTCAACACCAAAAAAACAAGTAATACAATTAAAAATGGGCAGATGACATGAACAAATATTTCTCCAAAGAAGACTTACAGATGGCCACAAGACACATGTGAAGATGTTCAACAGCACTCATCATCAGGGAAACACAAATCAAAACCACAGTGAGATATGACCTCACACCTGGAAAGTGGCTAAAATAAAACATGCAAGAAACAGTAGGTGTTGTTGAAAATGCAGTGAAAAATGAACCCATGTGCTGTTGGTGGGAGTGTAAACTGGTGCAGCCATTGTGAAAGACAGTATAGAGGGTCCTCAGAAAGTTAGAAATAGAACTATCCTATGATCCAGCAATCACACTACTAGTTACACAAAAAATACAAAACACTAATTCAAAGCAATACACAAACTCCTACATTTGTAGCAGCATTATCTACAACAGCCAAATTACGGAAGCAGCCCAAGTGTCCATTGACAGATGAACAGAGAAAGAAGATGTGGTATATTACTCAGCCATAAAAAGAATGAAATTTTGCCATTTGCAACAATATAGATGGATCTAGATAGTACAGTGCTAAGTGAAATATGTCGGAGAAAGACAAATACCATATGATCTCACTCATGTGTTGAATTTAAGAAACCAAACAAATGAACAAAAGGGGAAAAAAGAAAGAGAGAGAGACAAACCAAGAGACAGACTTTTAACTATGTAGAATAAACAGATGGTCAGTAGAGTGGAAGTAGGTGGAGGGATGGGAGAAATAAGTGACGGGGATCAAGGAGGGCACTTGTTATGATGAGCACTGGGCAATGTATGGAAGTGTTTAAGTCACTATATTATATACCTGAAACTAATATCACACTGTATGTTAACTACACTGGAATTAAAATAAAAAATATAATAAATATAAAAATATATATAATAAATATATATATTTATATATAAATATATATAATATAAATAATATAAAAGCTTTATGTATAATATATATAAAATATAATAAATATATATTTATTATATATATATATATGAAATCATGACTCAAGAGCAAGAGGATTGGACTGAGAATTGGGAGTTATGGGTTGTGTTTGGTCTACCTGTTGATTTAACCTCTAAGTTACTCAACCTCTTGTTCTCAGGAATTCTTCTCTACCCCTCTTGTAAAATAAAAATCTTTGTGTATTAATTACACATTAATTTCCATCCCTAGGATCACATGAGAAATTCTAAACATACTTTTGTTTTTTACATAGTAACTTAATTTCTAAATTGTTTCAACTTCATATTGGGAAAGCAAATTCAATCAAGTAAGAACATTACCTCAGCTTTCCTCAGGGGTGGATTTTAAATATTTTTTTTAATTTTTTATTTTATTATTTATGAAAGAGAGAGACAGCACACAGAGGGAGAGGGAGAAGGATAAGCAGACTCTCCCACTGAGCAGGGACCCCCAATATGGAGCTCAATCCCAGGACCCTGAGATCATACCCTGAGCCAAAGGCAGACACTTAACCAACTGAACCACCCAAGCACCCCAAGGGTGGATTTTAGAATAACAGAGACCATGCAGGGTCTTATGGAATCTGATCTCTTATATTTAATGAGCTCTCCATTGCATTTGTCTTTATCTATATACCCTCTTTCTGTCTGGGGTGTACACAGTGAATTGACTGATTTTGTGCCATACCATGCCATTGAGAATTTCTAGGCAGCTCTCAAGGGCTTTTGCTCTTCTGGTTTCTTCATACTACCCTGGAGCCTGGGCTGTTAAGCAAAGCACACATCCTCCCAGCTCTGCTTCCATAAACCTATCTTGGTCTTTGATCTATTTCACAGAAGTGGTCAAATAGATGCAGAAACTCATAGATCCACTGGCCTCTGCGCGCTCATTTGTGTCCTCCAATTCTTCCCCATCCATAGAAGTTGGGGCACAGTTACTATTTTGGGGTGGGGAGAGGGTAGGTATAAGGATGAGGAAAATCTTGAGTTAAACATTATTCTCTATTTGCTTCTGAAGCTACTCCAAAATAGCCTTTCATTGTTGACCCTTTATGTGTTAATGCGGGATTGATGCAAAAAGCTGTAGGTCTGAGGTATGTGTATTTTTTCAGATCATCCCTGAGGATCAGTTCTTTAGGAAACGGGCAATCACTCCCTTTTTCCTTTCCTCAAAAAAAGGAAATAAATGGATGACTTAGGCAGGATCCACATTCTGTACATGAGGAAGCAAGAAAACCAATGTGACCCAAAATTCACATAACTGGTTCATGGCAGAGCCAGTCAAGAACCAAAGATTTTGGTTATGAGGTCAGGGTACTTACCTCCAGACCTGTGCTTGTCCAATGCAGTGAGCAGGAAAGGAATGGGGACTAATGACTTGACCTCATGTGTCACAAAAGAAGATCTACAAAATAGCCAGAGGTAAGTAACAATTAGCCATCAGGTTAATTAACTTTATTATTCTGCAGAGAAATGCAAATAAAACCACCGTGTCATGCTACTCCATGCTCACTAGTATGGCAAAAATAAAAAAGACCGAGAGGCCTGGGTGGCTCACTCCATTAAGCATCTGCCTTTGGCTCAGATCATGATCCCAGGGTCCTGGGTTTGAGCCCTGATTTGGGCTCCCTGCTCAGCGGGGAGCTGCTTCTTCCTCTCCTTCTTCCCCTCCCCCTACTCATGTTCTCTCTCTCTCTCTCTCTACCATAAATAAATAAAATCTTTAATAAATAAAAAGTATTGTAAGTACCAACTGTTGTCAAGGATGTGGAGCAAACTGGAACTCTCATGCATCGCTGGTAAGAATATAAAAACTCTTTGGCAGTATCATGCAAATTTAAATACATATGCACTATATGATCCACCAATTCTACTCCTAGATATTTATAAAAGAAAAATAAAACACATGCCCCCAGAAAAAGTAATATAAGAATGTTTATTACATCCTTATTCATGACAGCCCCAAACTTGAAACAATCCTTCTGTCCAAGAACAGGACAACGGATAAAAATTTTTGTGCTCATACTCCAGAGTACTATTCAGAGGAACAAACTACTGATGCCTAGAACAACATTGCTGAATCTCAAAAATAGGCTGTGCAAAGCATGCCACATTTGAACAATTTACACACATTTAAACAAATACATCATGTATAATTCCATTTATGTGAATTCCTCAAGCAGGAAAACAACCTATGGTGGTAGAAGTCAGAAAGAGATTATCTCTGGGCAGAGGCAGAGAACTACGAAGGAATAGGAGGGAATTTTCTCAGGTGATGAAAATGTTCTGTGTCTTATTTTTGGTGGTGATGGCCGGGTGTGTTCAATTGAGTCAAGGGAGGAAGCTTCTCCCCACACTCAATATTTAGGGTGTTTACATTTCATTTTGTGCAAACTACACATACTATAGTAAAATATATCAGAAATCAAGTACTATAATAGTGCTGTTAAGAAAAGCAAGGTCTTGAAGGAAACCAAGAGGGACTTACAAATGTGGCTTCTTTAACTTAGCCAGTTAGTGATTCTCACCAGGTAAGTCTGGGCAGAAACGAGGACTCTGCCTATTAATTCGCTCCCACAAGATGGCTCCGACACAGGTGCTCAGAGGACCACACTTAGAAAAAATACTACTGACTCACTTTGCTGCCAAGATATATTTTTAATACTGTTTTTTAATGAGCTTCTCTTTGATTGATCGTTTTCCACTTCCATAATATTGGGTAACTCTCTGCCTTTCAGTATCGATACTGGTTTAAAAAATCCTGTCCTGTCTGAATACCTGGATTGGTTCTTCTCTCTGGTAAATTAGGTTTGATTAAGTGAACTCTCCTAAAATATTTAAATCTCATAATTAAAACACTGGGTGGGAATTCGAGGTCCCTTTGGGGTAGGTATTTGCTTTGGGCCAGGAACCTATGTCCTTGTCCTGTACATGTTGTTTTCCTCATACTCTTTCTTTCAGCTGAAAAGCAAAACTGAGAAAACATTCTCAGGCACAATGCCTGCCAAAAAATGTTTCCCATAATAGATGTTTGATAAATGGAGTTGGCTTGAATCGGAATGGATAGTTCAGGAAAAAGGAATAAAGGAGCGTTTGGAGAGAGCATGAGCTTAAAAAGATTTCAAACAAATGAAGGCACTTGAGACTTTCCTTCTATACCATGTATTATGTCTGGCACACATTAGCTACTTTGTTTTCTCATAAAATCCCTATATTTATAAAGTAGATACATATTATCCCCATTTTATAGATAAGGACAGAGGCTTGAAATGGTTTAGTGGCTAAGATCTAACAATTATTCAAACAATATTGCATTAGTCAGATTTTTCAAGTTCGTGAGGCAAAAGTGAACAACCAAAACTGTTTCCAAAGCTCATAGCAGCAAACATTTATTTGTGCTGGGTCAGCCTTGGTTCTCTGTTATTGTCTTCAATTTGAGAATGAAGGCTGAGAGAAGATTTAAACAGATCACGGAAGAGGTCACAAGTCAACCACCCAGAGGCTCTTACATATCTGCTAAGACATCACATCTGTTCTCTTCCCATCGGCAGTGGTTGACAACTCCTGATCCCCGGAGCGAACACTCAGTGTTACAGACTGAACATCTGTGTCCTTCCAAAATTCATGTGTTGAAATCTAGTGTGATGGTATTAGGAGTTGGCACCTTTGGAAAGTAATTAGGTCATGAGGGTGGGATCCTTATGAATGGGATTAGTGCCCTATAAAAGAGACCCCAGAGAGCAACTTATTCCTCTTTATCTGCCATGTAAGGGCACAAGGAGAAAACAGCGGTCTGCAACCCGGAAGAGGCTCTTCACCACACCTTGACCATGCTGGCATCCTGATCGCATACTCCTAGCTCTCAGAGGTAGGAGAAATCAATTTTTGTTGTTTAGAAGCCACCCAGTCTATGATATTCTATTATAACAACCTAAATTGACTAAGGTACCTAGGCAAAATAAAATACAATATACCAACAATGGTAATTGACAAAGCCACAATTCAAATTCCAGTTTGCCAAGTCTCGAGGTCCTTCTCCTTCCACCAAGATCATTCATTCCCTTACTCATTCACTAATTCTTCAATTCAATTTTTTTTTGGGGGGAGGGAATTAGTAGCACATAGTAGCTGAAAAGAGCTGATTTAGATCCAGAAAAAAAAGAAAACTGATTCTGAACCCCATCTCTTTTACTTATTAGCAGTGGAATAACTAGAATTATATCCCACCTCAAAATGGAGGTGATACTTTAAACATTTATCCTGAAAATAATGACATAAGTACCAATTGCTCTTGCGCAGGTGTGAGTACTTACATTCAAAGCCTGGCCCACATGGATCCCTGGAAGTTTTTTTGTTACCTTTCTGATACTTTCTCTGGTTTCCAGGGATCTCAAATTTAAGGATCCTGTAGATTAAGAATATGTCTGCTAAATAATTTTGGACACAGATTTTATTTTGACATCGAAATACTTTAAAACAACTACTATCTATTAGAACTATCATTTCATAGCAAAACCAAAAAGGATAAAAGATACATTTAAAAGTCTTCAGAATGTGGGACAAAATTTAAAAAGCAGCATGAATATGTATTTCATGTTATTGCCTTGCTTACCATTGTTTTCTTATTGCAAATTCTTCAGTTGGGAATGCTTCCCTTTTATCACATTGTAAAAAGAATTCACACAGGTATGATGATGAAAATTGAATTTAATTTCTTAACATTATTTCACCCAGTTTGGAATATTATGGGAAAACTGAGAGAAGCCGAAAATGTAACATCTTACTACCTATATTTCTCCCATCTACTGGTCCACAAGAAAAGCAGTTCAAGTATCCGGTGAGACTGCAAAAAATTACTCAGTAGAGTGTTAGCTTGTGACTTACATTTCCCCAAAATGGGCAGCCAGGAATATGCCTGAGCAGGATGGTAGGGATCTGAGGACGCTTTGTCATAGATGAGCATTATCTGAGGAGCAGTGTTTTGGAGAAGTGTCCTCCTAAATTCAAAAGTTGAAGCAACCACTCACTGGTGATAAAGGCACAGCCTGTCCTTGGGTCTGATTTATGTAATCCAAAAAATTTTATTGGGTGCCTGTTTATGTGTCATATACTATTTCTAGGCTCTGGGAATGTAATACTACACAAGATAAGGATCTAGACTTGTAGTTCTCATGCTGAGGCACAGCCTCTACTGAGCACCAGTGTTCCTATGTGAATCCAGTCTCTAAGGACTGCATGAAACATGGCAGCGTACTGCAGCCTTGACTGGTCATCCTTCCCATCCTTTGCTTATTCAGCACAGGATTAACAGTAGCACTACTAGGCTGTGGTAAGATGCTACTTGTTTAAATTCTACACTGTGACTTAATAGCATGTGACCTACATAAATCTGACCCTGTCACTCTCCTGCTAAGATCCTGATGATTGCAAGTCCATACCCTGGTGTTCAGGCTCTGAAAATCTGTCCTTTGACCAAACTCACATAGTGCCACTTAGCACACTCCAGACACATTAGTCTTTTTCCAGTTACTGCAATTAACCAAAATGTTTAAGTCTCAGGACTTTTGTCCAGGTCCTATTCTCCTTCTGGAATGGTCTTTCCTCTACTCCACACCTGGATGACTTCTATTCATCCTGTTGAGTTGAGCTTACATGCCACTTTGTCATAACTCTCTTTCTTGACTCAACCTAAGATGTGATCCCTTTCCTCCAATTAGTTATCTTCTTATAGCATCCTCCACTTTCTTCATCATGGGGCCTTGACTATAGGCAACAGATATGAATCAAGTTCTTTCCATGGAACACCAGCTCCTGGGTCTATTATGGGAAATTCCATATTAAATAAAATCCAGCTTTAGATCACCATCATTGACTCCACCATCAAGACTGTCACTTAATGATGAAAACTAACATTACCAAAAGGTTTCTCCACACTGAAATTGGGCCACATACATTACACAGATTACTTCATTTAATCCCACAGTGATCTTATAAGGTAGGTTTTATCATTACTCTCATTTTAATGACAGGAAAACTGTGGCTCAGAGATTTCCATTAAGTAGTTTGATGCCTTAAAGCTAGTAAGGGGTATCACAAGGATTTGAAATCATGAGTCTGACGCTAGCACCCATGTTCTTTACCGTATCTTCTTTGAAACGAGCCATGCCAGTGGTCATGAAGGAGATTCTAGGGTACAGGTCAAGATCTGTGCTTGAATCCAAGCCTTTCTAGACAGGGAGATTGGGGGCTATTTATTTAGGTTCTGCCCTTCTCTGGGCTGGCATAGTCCCTAGAGAAGACTTGGGTCTGCAGGAGAATTCATCTCTGAACAATAGGATTGAAACAAGAGCAACAAGACAGAGACTGACATTGTCAGGGGGCAGTAAGTAAATGCCCCCAAGGATGAGGATTTTATCACCTCCAAAACTTTTCATTTCATCCTCTTGCAGTTCTAACCCTTGAGAAATTATTCCTTAAATAGAACCAAAATTTATCTTCCTGTATTTTGTAGCCATTGGCCATGATTGGTCATTTTCCTCAGATTTCAAGGCAATGATTGTTTCTATTTCTTACTGGCCTGAAGCTCCCATTGATGAGGAAGCTCTTGATTATTTCAATAATATTAATGATATCTGATTAATTTTTCAATCGTACAGAGCCCCTTTCCCTGTATTTATTTATTTGATCTTCACAGCAACACTTTCCTGGGGCAGGATTAATCATCACTGCTTTCTAGATGAGAATACTGAAGATTCGAGATGTTTGATGGCTTGGACAAGTTAGTACAGCTAGCAAGAGGCAGAGTGAAGGCTAGCTTTCACTCCAAAATCACCCAGACTGTCCAAAGTGATCATTTCAAGGCTATTTCATCCTTATCTTATCTCTCCGGTTGCTTATTGGTACCTGGTGAGATATGCCCTGAATCTGATGTGACAGAGAGTCATTTGGGCTGAGGAGGGTGAGATTCTTCTCATCTGCACACCACTTACTATATATAAAACCGGCCTGGTTAGGCTGACAGGGCCAGGGTCATAATTTCTCAGGAAAATGACAGGCTAATGGAAAAAAGGTCATAAATATCATCAAATACAAGCCTGACATTTACCAAGGACAATTGTTTCATCATAAAAGTCTCAGGCTTTTTGGAGCCTTTCAATTAAGACCCCACAGGACATCCTGCCTCCTTGGTAAGGAGGCAGGAAAGGGAAGAAAAATAAAGTGTGTATATGTGTGTGGCGGTGGGTGGGGGAAGGGGGAGAAGAGATGGCAGATGAGAAGAGGAAGACCAGAGGGGACATGCCTG
This sequence comes from Canis lupus familiaris, assembly GCF_011100685.1. Taxonomy (NCBI): domain Eukaryota; kingdom Metazoa; phylum Chordata; class Mammalia; order Carnivora; family Canidae; genus Canis; species Canis lupus. The sequence goes on along the minus strand of NW_023330717.1, from coordinate 27,082 downwards.
TGGTTTCAGGAGTAAATTGAGCTCCTAATTCTTTGTGGCCAATAGTGGGATTAAGAGTTCAAAAGGGCAGGTCATACAAGGGCACCGGGTCAGGCTGGGTCTTGCAGGGATGTGACCCAGGAAATGCTAGCAGGCTGGGCCCCCATACCTTCCCCAGCAGGCCTCCAATTAGGATTTAATGGCCAAATGTGGAATGCATTAGGAGTTCTGAGCAGAAAGTCTGTGTTCAAAGGAGCCGGATCCTCTTGGCTAAGTAGAAAAACATTCCTCTACGGTCAGTTTCCTCTTGGACCTTGCTAATTCTGGGGGTCTCACTGGCAGTGGGGCTTTACAAAGATCATGTGCAAGTGGCCTCGGCATAACCCCCCTGTTTGCCTTGAAGAGAACACAAAGAATCAGCAGATACACCAGCTCTATTTGATATTTGGGGCAATGTAGGGGTTAGCAAGAATTGTCTGACCCAAGATTCTCTGTCTTTGTGGATCTTGTCAGTGTGTATCTAACTGAGGATGGATAGTTAGAAAATGCCTTGTGTTAGTAGATAGGGACAGGTGTAAGATCCAGTTAAAATATACGTATACGTCTATATGTGTGTGTTCACTCTTCCTTCCTGCCTTTCTTCTTTTTCTTTCTTTCTTTCTTTCTTTCTTTCTTTCTTTCTTTCTTTCTTTCTTTCTTTCTTTCTTTCTTTCTTTCGTTTTTTCTTCCTTCCTTCCTTCCTTCCTTCCTTCCTTCCTTCCTTCCTTCCTCCCTCCCTCCCTCCCTCCTCCTCCCTTCCTTCCTTCCTTCCTTCCTTCCTTCCTTCCTTCCTTCCTTCCTTCCTTCCTTCCTTCCTTCCTCTCTTTCTCTTTCATCTGTCCTTTTACCCAGCTTTGTCACAGAGAACAACTCAAGCACTGTCCACGGATGTTGTATGTGTGTGTATAAGAGAGAAATGTGTAATCTGCACATGTGCATATGCGTATATGTGAATCTGTGTACACCTCTGAATGTGACTGAATATATGGATTAGGGAAAATATGTTAGCATCTGTGAAAATGCCTCTGTAAGTAAAGCAAAGGCAGTGGATAAAAGATCAGCTCTGTGCCCATGAGCATGCACACTTGCATATTTTGAAAGTGTGAATGCATATATACACCAATGCATGTCTCTATGATGATATATTTTGCTTTGCATACACAGCTTTGTGTGAACATGAATGATGCATTGCATCATGTCTGTATACATGTAGTGTCGTCTTTGTGTATATAAATGGTATCTATGGCACTTTTGTAGTCTGTATATTTGTGTGCAAATATGTAACAATGTGTAGTACCTATGATTCCAACATAAACTTGTGTGTGCATATGTATGATTACATATAATGAATGAGTACGTATAAGTCATGACTGGGTGACTGCACGAATATTTGCTTATATCTCTGGCAGGGCCTGAATTGGGGGTGAGACTGTGGGGAATGCGTCCAGTTCGGCAGATATGAGACTGTGTATGAGTCCATGCACTGAGTTAAAGAATGTGCCTATGTCTGTGTTTGTGGTTTCTCCAACCTACAACATGTGAGGATGAGTATCTTGCACTTCAGCTTAGAAGTGAGGCTCCTCCTGTCCTGGTCTGGCCCAGCATATCCTTTGGAGTTGGAATAAACATCCCAAGAAAATATGTCCCATTTCCTCATAACAGTAGTATATGGCACACACATGTACACATGCCCACACATACACCCTACATGCTATACACACTCTTTGACATAAAGCATATATATAAATGACTAAATGAATTTTATCTGGAGCTCTTAATGCTATCATGTTAGCCCTGAATTTAGGGCGAACTTGGTCTTGACTTTAACACTGTAATTCCCATACTCCAGGAAACCCTCCACTCCTGTACGACTGGGGTCAGTGGGTCCCTCTGCCTGCATGAGTTGGTGACAGACTATAGAATAAGGAAGCAGAGTCTGGACCCTTCCCAGGGAAGTGGCACAGACCTATTATCTTGTGTCTCTTCACAGAGGAAAACAAAAGTGCCCTGCATTCTCCCAAATAGCTCTATTTTCACAAGTGGAGGCTCTTGCTTCAAGCACAGCATAGAGGTTAACAGCATGGAGATTTGCAACTGCTGGCTCATTTTGGAATTACCCTGTGCCCCTTACAAGACACGTGACCTTGGCTAATTTACTCAGACTTCCTGAGTTTAGCTTCCTCCTCTGTAAAATAAATATAATGACTACTTCACAAGGTTATTTTATGAATTAAATGAAAACACATAGATGCAAAATACTTAAGTTACCCCATGTGGTATAAATTCAATAAATGGTACACATCATTATTATTTACCCATTCTTAAAACATATTTATTGAGCATTGGCAAATACAAGGTGTCTGCTAGAGGCTTGAAATAGAAATTTGCATAAACGTGGTCCCTTTCCTAAGAAGTCTTCAGTTTCTGAAGTTTACTAGTAAAAATTAGTAAGGACAGCTTTCTCTTTGTAATTGTGATAAGCTGAAAAATTAAGAAATAGATATATTTTAAAATATATGTATATTTTGTAATATACACACCTATCATATATGAGTAATATATATCGTATATATACTTTACATTATATAAAGCAATATATATACCTATGTGAGTAATATATATATTATATATACCTTACATTATACATACATATGTTATAAATAGTAACATTTACATATATACAGCAGCATGTATATAATATATACATATATACTGCAAAGGGTGATAGTTACGTACTCCCAGAAATTTTAACAAATCCTTATCATCTTCCAAAAGCAACAGCTGTTCCTTGAGATCTTGCTGTGGGCCTGGCAGTGGGCTAGGTGCCAGCGGACACTACGCAGAGCAAAGCAACCCTTCCATGGAAAGATTGCCTCCAAAGAATGAGGAAGGACAGATGGCCACAGACTGTTCTGGAACACAAACCTAAGTGTCAGACATGTAGAGGGAGGCTGCAGAGAAATCTGGGGGAAGTAGGGGGGCGGTTGCAGCCGGTGCAGCCAGAACAATGCCTCATTCACGAGGCAAGAAGCCAGGCACACGGTGTTATTAAGGAGCTCATCACCTTGCATCTGGTGCCTCCCTCTGTGTTAGACACCGAGGATAGAGAAAGTGGGGTCCGTACTATCGAGGTGGTCATGGTGGCTTTGGGGCCATAAAAGGTCACACAAATGATTATAATGCAAAATGGTATATGCTGTAATTAAGGTAAAGAAAGTAGAATAAACCTCTTATGGGTTGTGAAAGCCTTGTCAGAGTAAGGAAGGGAGAAACCTGAATCTCCGTGTGGGATGGATTCACCAGGCAGGGGATCAGGGGCTGGTTGTTGGAGGAGCTGTATCTGAGGGATTCTATAGTAGACACTCTACAGAGTGGGAATAAAAGGAACAACCACAGAGATTTGGAAAGGAGGAGGTACTCCAGGAGACAGGGAGAACCTCATGGCGGCCAGAGTATAAAATCCAGATTGAGCAGTCTGGGAATAGCAGACCTCTTCGCGTGCATTTCCCCAGGACCGCTATGCACCTGCCCCAAAAGCCTTTGGTGATTGTGTGTTTAGTAAATGAGGGAGTAAAGCAGGGACAGGCAGGTTATGAATGGCCATAATTGTCCTACTGAGTTTGCACTTTGTTCTGGAGGTAATGGGAAACCATGAAAGAATTTTAAGGAGGAAAATTATGGGATCTAAATTTATATTTAGAAATATCACTCTGTTAAAAATAGATCTGCCCTACGACCCAGCAATTGCACTGCTGGGGATTTACCCCAAAGATACAGATGCAGTGAAACGCCGGGACGCCTGCACCTCAATGTTTATAGCAGCAATGGGCACAATAGCCAAACTGTGGGAGGAGCCTCGGTGTCCATCGAAAGATGAATGGATAAAGAAGATGTGGTCTATGTATATGATGGAATATTCTTCAGCCATTAGAAATGACAAATACCCACCATTTGCTTCGATGTGGAGGACCTGGAGGGTATCATGCTGAGTGAAATAAGTCAATCGGAAAAGGACAAATATTGTATGGTCTCATTCATTTGGGGAATATAAAAAATAGTGAAGGGGAATAAAGGTAAAGGAGAGAAAATGAGTGAAAATATCAGTGAGGGTGACAAAACACGAGAGACGCCTAACTCTGGGAAAGGAACAAGGGATAGTGGAAGGGGAGGTGGGTGGGGGGTTGGGGTGACTGGTGATGGGCACTGAGGGGGGCACTTGGCAGGATGAGCACTGGGTGTTATGCTATATGTTGGCAAATTGAACTCCAATAAAAAAAAAAGAAGAAAGAAATATCACTCTTGCCTCAGTAGGGTGATGGTGGGGCATCAGAGATAGGGGAGGCACAACCAGGGGCAGAGAAACCAGGTAGGAGGCCTCTGAGGTCACCTTGACATCACACTTTGGACACCCCAAGGAAGATGGGGGCAGGAACCATGCAGAAGAGCCACCCAATCGGCGTTACTCTGCAGAAGTGACCCTGGACAACCACTAGTTCCTCAGATCCCCATTCATATGTGAGCGGTGCTCTCATTCCCTCCAACTGAAAAGCACAATCTGAGATCTTTGAAAGAGCGATCAGGCTTCTGAGCACATGTGATTCCATCACAGGACCACACTAAGGCCATGCCCTAGGCCAGGCAACACAGGGTCCTAGGGGAGAGAAGCAAACAAAATAAAACACAGGGTTTTTGCTCTGGCACCTGCACATTCTATTCCCAGTTCCCAGCTCCTCCACTTGGTAGCAGCCTGACTCTGGCTGAGTCCCTTTATCCTGGTTTCCTGTTGCATGAAGGGGACCAGTGATGGCAGCATCATGGTGTTGTGGGGATTTGCTGTGGAAAATACACGTGGGAGTCTCTTTAGGATCTTCACACCACCATGCAGATACCAGATATGAATTATGCGGAGACCCTGGCCAGGCATTGACTTTATGAAAACTAAAAGGCTAACTTGATTTTCAGATTACCAGCCAGAGGAAGACGTATTCTCTTTTATCCCCAGGACTCCTGAGTTCTCTCCTGTCTTCCGCAGGACAGTTTTATTTCTAAAGACTGCTCTCCCCCAGCACCATACTGTAGAAGAGCTCAGGCATGAAGTCAGGAGACTGAGGGCCTGGCTTCTCCATGTGAATGCTCCCCTGGCAGTTATTGGAGGGGGCTGAGATCTCTGGGTACCCTTAATGTAACAGCCCAGGAGCACACAGCCTATACAATATCCAGGCCGAAATCTCCTGTTTACTGCTCCTCTCATGTGTGTGACTCTACATCCTTTGCATAGGCTTTATTTCAACTAACATTTCATAATCCCTCTGCCTCTGTTTTTCTTAGATTATCCAAGCACTAGCTTTCTCTCATCTCAGTGGCTCAGGGAGCACTAGAGTCCCCACTGAAGTCAGCAGACATATGTCCTTGATTAACAAGAAAGTCACATGGTGGCGAGGGTAGTGGACACAGTTTGGATCCATAAAGCAGCTTAAACTCCATTGAAAATAGAAAGGCTTTGTCCAGAGTTTTGGGGTTTTGTTTAATCACGAGAAGATGTTGCAAAGGCATGACATGGTGCAGCCAGCTTGCTGTCATTGATGGAGGTGGCGAACCACAGACTCAGTGTCACAGAAACGTATTGTTTGAGCAAGGCTGTCAAATCATCCAGCATGACTGCTCATGAAATATCTCCTTTCAACATGTACTTGTAGAAAGCATCCTGCTAATTCCAGGTACTTTATTAAGTACTGGGCCCATAGTAATGAAGGCTTGATCCCCAGTCTCCAAGGTGGGAGGCAAATACATTTGCTCATTTCATCATTCAAAGAATATTCATTTGACACCTACTACATAACAGGCATCGTTCAATATTACAAGGATAAAATAATAAAATATGGACTCCCTATGCTCATGGAGCTGACAGTCAGATGGGGAGACAAACATTTTGAAATATTAACAAAAAGATTACACCTCTATAAAGACAAATTATAAATGTATGAAGGAAATGGGGACCCTCACCTAGTCTGAAGGATCGGAGAAAGTCTTTCTTTAGGAAGCAATATTTGAACTAAGATCCAAAGAATTGAGCGAAAGTCAACTAGCCAAGATGAGGATTGGGAAAGGTGTTCCAGGCACAGGGAACAGACTGAGAAAGGGCTCTACAGTCAGGAAGAAATGAGAGGCAGTTGGTGTGGCTGATGCTCAGGGAGAAAGAAGAGAGTAGAGGGAGTTAAGTCTGGAAAATGCTTAGAAACTGTACAAGAGTTTTGTTACTCTCTCAAGAATGGTGGGAAGCCTTTTAAGGGTCACAAGTGAGGGGATAAGGGATCATATTTGCAATTTGAGATGATAACTCTGTCCATAGAATAGAGAACAGACCGGAGAGGGCAAGAGGGGAGATATTTCCTTAGTGTAGGAGGGTTTTCATGTGGTTCAAGCCAGGGTACCAATGGTTGGACCATGGCAGAGACCACAGATATAGACAGAGTTGACCCAACCAGAAAGAATGAATCCAATATAAAATGCGAGGTGCTATAATGAAGATGAGCTCCTGTTCTCAAAGTGCACCAAGAGAGTGGTTTACAGATGAGGAAAACGAAGTTCACAAAGCAGGGATTTGCCTGAGATCACCTAGCCAGTGAGTGGTAAGTTCATTTTTCATCTGTCCATCCTGTTTTTCTGCCTTCCAGCCCTCTGCAAAATGGAACCACAACTCTGCTATTCATCACCCATCCAGCACCAGCCCTTGCACAAAGTGTTTCCTGCCTTCTTTGGCTCTAACCATCCACGTTTTCTCAAAGCCCTTGAGTGGCCCATAGAGCCATGACCTGCAGAATCTAACACACATCTTTGTTTCAACCCCTGAGCCCATCTGGGCCTCATGCAATATCTTGTGAAAATAAAAGCAACTAAGTCATGGGATCCACTCATGTGAAGAGGTTGGAAGAAACCTCTTCTGTCTCATAGTAGAGAAAGCAATAACTGAGAAACAAAGTTCAAGCATTTCCCTGCACAACAGACACTGAAACTTTGGTTGACCATTATGCAAAATACCCCACTGCTACTGGGTACCAGGCAATGCACTTTGGGGATGCATTTTCATGACTCTTATTAAGCTTCTCTGAGCTGTAGGTATTGTTGGCCTTAATTTTTTGCAGAGAGAAAAAGTAAGCATTTCTCTTTCCCTTCCACTGGAACATAAAATCTGTGAAGACATGAATGTGACCCATTTGTTCGTCTCAGAGAAATAGGATCTCCAGCACAAAATAGGTGCCGAATTTATGGTTTTGAATAAATGAATGAGAATAGGCCAATTAAACAAACTACTTAAGACTATAGAAGTTTTAAGTGGGGGTAGAAGGAGCATGCTGGGATTCATTCCCAGGTCTGTTTGACCCCAAACCCCATAATCCTTCCATTATACTATACCTCTTCACTTGGGAAGCAGGGAGAGATGCACTAGAATGTCTGGCCCCAACCTTCCTCAGTGTACTGAGCTGAAATCAAGACCAGAGGAGAAGTGACTTATTCAAAGTGTCCCAGGACATTAGCACCAGATCTGAGAATCCCAGTCTCCTGGCTCCAGTTTCTTTGTACTTTCTTTGTACAAAGATCAACGGCAAAAGTCTCAAAGTGAGGCAGACTCAGCCTATAGTCCAAGTATCTCTCTTTGAAGTTTATGATCCCAAAATGTCTCTTATGACATAAGTTTCTAATCTGTGCAATAGGGATCATTAATAAGACTTTATATGAAATAAATTAGTTGTGAAGATTCTATGAGATATCTACCTAATGTGTTTGGGGTGACATCTCATCTACAGAAGGCACTCAATAAATGTTAGTGGTCTTTCATTTACAATTAATATTGTATAATTATTTTCTAAGTCTTGGTTTTCCCATACGCAAAATGAGATAATAACAATAATACCTGCTCACAAGTGTTTTTCTGGAGATGAAATGACATCACAGTGCTTAAAATGGTACCTGGCCAGTAGTAAGCACCAAATAAATGCAAGGTTTTTTTTTATGACTACACTTATTATCATTAATTACATTTCTGTTGGCCTTGAAGCAAATTATAATTTAGACCGAATGAGCAATGCACTGAGTGACTTACTCCAGAGAGGCTTCTTTCTGTTCAGGTGGGAATGCTGAGAAGGAAGAGAAACTTCTTACCATGCCAGAGTTCCATCAGCCCAAGTAACTACAAATCCTCCTCTGGGAGGGGCCAGAAGAAAAAGAGATTTTAACAGTCCTCAGATCAGATGGGGCAATCATTCTTGGTATCTTTTACATTTTGCTTATTATGGGGTTTTCTTTCCTTATATTTTCCCCCTTGTTGTGATGATTTAAGTTCATTTTGAAACCCGCAGCCTGCTCAGCAGCATCCAAGGCCTAGTTTCAACCCTGTGACTGGAGATTTATAAGGGGGAAAAAAGCCTCCAGTGTTTTCTGACAGTCATCTTAGCATATGAATAATAGCCATTGTTTCCAGAACGCCCTGTGGGTATGGGGTGTGTTACTTAGTATGATGGTTAGTTTTATGTGTCAACTTGAGTGGGCCTTGAAGTGCCCAGATATTTGGCCAAATATTATGCTGTTGTGTTTCTAGGAAGGTGTCTTGAGATGAGATTAATTTTTAAATCAGTAGACTAAATAAAGCAGATTGTCCTCCCTAATGTGGGTGGGCCTTGCCCAATCAGTTAAAGGCTTGAATGAAGTGAAAAGGCTGACCCTCTCCTGAGTTAGAGAGGATTCTCCAAGCCTGACTGTCTTTGAACTAGGACACTGTTTTGGTTTTGTTTTTGTTTTTGTTTTCATGCTTTTGTATTGAAACTGAAACACTGGCTCTTCCTGGGTCTTGAAAGGAATTTACCATCAATATTCCTGGTCTCTGTTGCCAACTCACCCTGCAGATCTTGGAACATGGGTGACTCCATAATTACATGAGCCACTTCTTAATAATACACACACACACACACACACACACACACACACACACACACACACACACCCTTGTTGGTTCTGTTTCTTTGGAGATTCACAATTAAGACATTTATATATTTTATATCCTTCACACAACCCTATGAGGTAGGTATTATTATTCTCATTTCACAGTTGAGGAAATTGAGGCCAGGATGGCTTTCCCTTGGTCACATGATTAGTAAGTGGTCGAATCATAATGGATGTCTTATTGTGAGTCCAAATTCGCTATGAAAATTATGACATACTGCCTCTCAAACAGAAGGGAAATACTCAAGATTGACAAGGTCATTAAAAATAGGAAACACAGAGAAACTCCCACAAACCAAAAGAATTGGGAGATTTTTTTTTTTTAAGATTTTATTTATTTATTCATGAGAGATACAGAGAAAGAAAGGCAGAGAGAGAAGCAGGCTCCATGCAGGAAGCCCAATGTGGGACTCGATCCTGGGACTCCAGCATCACGCTCTGAACCAAAGGCAGGTGCTAAACCACTGAGCCACCCAGGGATCCCAGAATTGGGAGATTTGACAACTAAATGCCATACGGTGTTCTGCATTGAATCCTGGAACACAAACGTGACAGGGAAAAAACTGGTGAAAGGCACCTGGCTGGCTCCATCCATAGAGCAGATGACTCTTGATATCTGGGTCATGAATTCAAGCCCCACTTTGGACATGGACACTACTTTTAAAAAAAAGGAAGGAAAAACTGGTGAAACCCACATAATGTTTAGAGTTTGGTAAGAGAACTGTATCAATATCATTTTCTCAGTGTTGACAAACATGTCATGGTAAGTTGTTAAAAATGGGGGAAACTGGATGAGGGGTATATGGAAACCTTTGTAACATCTTCTAATTTTTCTGTAAATCTAAAAGTATTCTAAAATTGAAAGTTTATATTTAGAAAAGACATCATAGGGTGCCTGGGTGGCTCAGGTCTTGATCTCAATGAGCTCTCCACATTGGGCATGGAGCCCACTTAAAAAAAAAAAAAAAGGTATCATGTTGGAATGTGAGAATAGTTGGTGAGGTACTGTTCTGTAGGGATTTCACCTGCATATATCATTATCAATTTATATGTATATGTATTACTAAATACATAGTAAATATAAGTGCATATATTTTTTGAAAGGTTGAATTATTTTATTTTACAGGTTAGGAAATTTAAACACAGTTCTAAAATATATATCTGAATTGTCTATTTGAGCTGAGATTTCAAAGTATGACTGTGCCATTCTCGAGCTGTGCTCTTTCTTTTCTGATGAGGGCTCGTGCTTTGCAATGCTCTATAAAATGGAGAGACTGTGCCTCTCTTTATCAACCCATTTCTTGAGGTCCAGTTCAGAGTTCTCAATTTCGATGAAGCTTTTCCCGATTACTTTATCTAACATTGAATTTCACTTTTTGTGGCTTCTATGACTTTTCTGGTCTCTGTTGGACTCAAGGGAACATGGAAATCAGTGCCTCTCTCGACAGTGCCAAACTAAGGGAAATAAGACGTGGCAATGAAATAGATGTAAGTCCAAAATATCACCTCTGTTATTGATAAAGCTGATAGTGGAGAGTGGGGCTGTTATCTGTGAGCAAATGAGCATCCAAACCCTGAATTCCAGATAGACTTACTTCGCCTCCCTAGTCACTGGCAGTTGGTAAAAGTTATAGGATAGAGGCACAGATTATAAAGCAGGCTCTCCGTGGAGAGGCCTAATAAGTGCACTTGCTTTCACTTTCTCCTTCCAAGTTTACCAATCCGATGTAAGAAGGTAGAGAGAGACCCAGAGTTTTGTGTCAACAGGCCTCCCACCAATGGAGGGAAATGAGGAGAAGCATCTTTCCCCCAAAGTCTGAAATGCACATGTTGAACACACTTGAAGTAATTGCATCTTCACTCAGGTATTAATCACGTGTATGTAAATGATCTCCCAACATAGATCAAGGAGGCAGAGATGTGTTGCCCTGTCTTACCCAGCACCGTACCCATCTGGCAGACAGCACTGGGTCACGGATGAGCACCAGCTCTGGAGCCAGACTCAAGGATTTAAAATCTCCCCTTTCCCATTTATGAGATCCACGATTTTGATGTGCTTAATTTCTCCAACTTAAGTTTTTGCACCTGAAGAACATGGTTACGTCTTTTCTATGCCAGCTAACACCATCTCCATAAAATGTCTGGAACATAGAAGTGTTCATTTAATATTGGTTCCTTTTTGCTCTTTCTCTTCCTTTCATTGAATGCTTCCTCATTTAGAGGCCTCCTGTTTTTAAATAGATAAGCTTTGAAGTTCCCTGCTCTGTGCAAAAAGCTAATAGTAGTTAGTCCTGAGAGTTGTTGAAGCAAAAAACAGGGACATAAAAATGCTTAGCAATGTGCCTGGCACATCAACAGAAAGCAGGAAAAGTCCTTCTAGTCATAATGGTTAGATACTTAGTTATCATTGCCCCTGTTCTTGTTAGAACTAGTGGGGAAGAGCTATCTGCCTACAAGAGCCTAATGTCTGGGGTCCTTAATATTCAGTGAATCCAGGGAAGTATGAGTGATTTCGTCTGTAAAGTACAGAGTACAAGTCTCTTTAATCAGATCTGCCTCTTAATGTCCTAATGGGCAGACTATCTGGGATCATTAAAGTCTGTGATGTATTTAACGTTCATGTTAGCAAAGGCCAAATGTGAGTGCATTTTTAACAACCCAATCAACAAATATAATCATATCCACTCTAGAAATGTCCAAGCCATTATCTTGTTAAGAAACCATAAAACAGAATGTCATGCCTTGTGGAGTTAGAACATAGAAATTTGGGCTGCTGCCTTTGCAGCAGAAAGAGAGGTTTGTTCACTTAGGTTCATGACCAGCAATGCCAGGTTCTCTCATCAAAACAAGTAGTGGGGGAAATAAAAAGCCACCTCTACTTTTGGAAGACTTGAAATACAAATGCAGATCCATAGTTTTATATTTTTGAGGGGGCTGAGGGGAAGCCCGTAATGTAAAAATTTGTTCCTGGAAGAGGAAATGTCTGAAAGGGAAAGGAAATTTTCATGAGCGGGTTTAGGGCTGTGATGGCTTTTCACAATACCCTATGTCAAAGGCTGGCAGCACATTTTACAGTAGCAATTCTTTAAGAGATCAAGGTGATTTCTATTGAGAGTGACTGAATCCCACAAAGAATATTTATATCAGTTCACAATTTGAAAGCCAGTACAGGAGACAAAGCTAAAGGGTCTGACCATATTGATGGCTTAAGGAAAAGATATATTTGGCTCTTTGAAGTCAGAATTCTCCAGAAAATATTGGCTATGAAATCATTCCACTGGGCATGGCAAACTAACAGTGATATCAATAATACAGGTCCAAATCCCCAATCATAATTCAAAATCCAAATGGCTCTGAAAACTGAAAATATTTTTGTAATCTGATGCACGCTCATTTGATGACTAAATCTGACCTGAATTAACTTGAGGCTGTTAATAATATTTCTTACTCTCTTTTGAGTGAATACTCATGAATTTTGCTGCAGGAAAATGAATATATTTGGTTACAGAGACCCTCCAGGATCCCTCCGGGATGTTTAACACACACACACACACACACACACACACACATATTATTTGAATTACATTACCTTCCTAAAAGTTCAAGATATCTGAGGTCACAATAAAACTGGCCCTATTGGCTTCAGTTAAGGAATTACAGTCCTGAAACCACCATATATGCTCCTAAGTTATATGTTCGAGAAATGGTTGCTATTTTCTTAGTGGGTACATTATCTTAAGACTCACAGCCAGCCATTTGAAGATGTTTAGTCCCAATTGCAAGGTTGGAAACTGGGATTCAGAGCTCATAAATCCTTTATCCTGAAAAGAGATTCCTAGTTCCAATCCTGACTTCTTCACCTGTATCTCCTAACTTGCATGAATGCCATTTAAAGGCACTATATGAGGGGATCCCTGGGTGGCGCAGCAGTTTAGCGCCTGCCTTTGGCCCAGGGCGCGATCCTGGAGACCTGGGATCGAATCCCACATCGGGCTCCCGGTGCATGGAGCCTGCTTCTCCCTCTGCCTAGGTCTCTGCCTCTCTGTGTGTGTGTGTGTGACTATCATAAATAAAAATAAATAAATAAATAAATAAATAAATAAATAAATAAAGGCACTATATGAAACCAAATTTAAGAAATACATTGTTTTCTTTTCTCCTTCCCCCAACGCTGGTCATTAGCTACATCAGTTTTCTTTAGCTGTGGCTTCTGAAGATCTGCAACCAGAAGAGATTATTGGAAACTAAATCAGGGGCCCCCGGGGCTTAGAAGTAGGCAGTTGTGTGCTGGGAACTTGGCTACCAGGGGTTGCATGGTGGTGAGAAGGCCCTGCTTTGTGGGGTTTTCCAATTCCTGCGGTGTAAATTCTCCTTCTTTGGCCAGTTTTGAGCTACCAAGATATTAACAACTGACTGACAAAATTTCTCAATTTTTAAACATTGCCTCTTATAAGCTAATGTAAGCTAGCTCTGGCTCACTGCTGGAATAAGGTTATTGTTCAAAAGTCTAAGGTGATTGCAGGGAAGACTCTTCTGTCTTGAAAGCACCTAGAGTATCCAAGGAAACTTTTGTTCCAGTTCCCATGTTTTTTACTGAAAATTCTTATAAGGAATAAAGCCTGTTCTGCAACTCAAGGACCTTTAAATAGGGACCCCACCTCGTATTAGGCCCTGGGAAGAAGGCTGAGGTTAAAAAGATGAACGGATTACATACCTCCAACCCTCAAGCTTTTTACATACTTGTAGGCAAGATAGTCAAGTAAGATGATTACAACACAATGGGAACATTGGACTTTGATCGGCCTCTGTTTACCTGGTTTCTGTTTGTTCCGTCCCTCCACCATACAAGGCTCCACCCACATATTATCCAAATAGAGCCCTCTGGAAACCCAACACTATCTAAACCTTGTTTGATGGCCAGCAGGGAGACTGTCCTGAGCCCTCGCCATCACCTCTAATACCCCAGGCCATGGTGTTGTATCAATCTGCATGCATCTGGGACATTATGATTTTAATTCTTCCAAGGAGAAATGCAGGACAGGTCCACTATCAGCTCACGCTAATGCGGCCATTCTTAGATGAATTATCCTCTCTATCTGCCCTCTGGGGAAATTGAAGCAGGGCCAAACAAACACTCACACTGTCCTCTCCCTCCATTTAACGAGTAAAAATCCACTGAGTACCTGTCACAGACTAGATAGACTCCCTGCTAGGCTCTTGGGACACAAAGACAAAAATGTGCTTGCAACTGAAGGAACACTCATTTCTGTCTGGAAGATAGATGGTAAGCACAGAATTGCAAAAGGGAATGTAAGGCCTTCATGGAGGTCTTGCCCAGATTGGGGCCTAGACCAGGAATGCTTCAGGGGATGCTGAAACTTCAAAAAATAGGAGATCCTCAACCTACATTTTTAATGAAGAGGCCTAGCCTTTTATATGAATGATGGTGGTAATAGTGTAGAGAAGTGGGGCATCCCATGCAGCAAGAAGGATGAATGTTGGAACAAGAAAGCCATGGAAGCTCAGAGAAGCACTGAGGGGCTGTGTGAAGAGACTGGTATAAAAGAACAGGAAAACATTAGTTTTATGTTTTAGAACTCTGTATCTTATATACAGTCTACTCAGACCTGGTGAACCCTGGGCATCTTTGTGTCTTAAGCACCTGGCATGATGCCTGGTACACAGCATTCAATGATTACTGATAGAATAAATTATGATTAAAAACAGATATAATTATGTGTCTCAACAACCCAGGGAGATTTTTAAAAAGTAAATAGAATCTGTGAAATCACTCAATCCCAGACAGAAAACTCTCTGGCTACTTCTGTAAGGAAAAAAGTATTCAGTTATGTGATCAGCTGTATGCCCGGGGCTTGAAAATTATGGTTAAGAGCCTCACTTTACTTTTTTTGGGCAGAAATTGTTCTATGTCCCGGAAAGATCTTGATGAATTTTATGGAAATTTTCTGATCTCTTTGGAGGGAGAACCAAATCTAAATAACAGGAAAAGGCCATCTTGCTAGTATGTGCTAAAGTTTGGAAAAGCCACTAAAACTTGGGTGTGAATACATACCATTTTCCCTGAGATAATCTTGATTCGTGGCTATTATTTCTCCTGATACAAGTATCAGTAGCACCACCACCTTTCCCAATCAGAAATGTCACATCTGGAATAATAAATTCCTCGTTGAAATTCGGACTAATAAAACATTTAAAAGAAATGTGTTATGCGCAGATCAATGTAGAAGGATGCTCCTCGGAGTATTATCTGTAATATCTGAAAGTAAGAAGCAGCATAAATGTCCAGCAATGAAGGACTGGCTCAATTAATAATCGGCATCGCCTCATGTGAATATCGTATCCCCCATTAAAAATAATGATGTGGATCTTTATTGACCTACATGGAAAGATGCACATAATATATTATTGAACATCGAGAAAGGCAAGTTTTGTGGTCGTACATTTATTATTTCATCCTCCTAAATGAGAGAGAATAGGTGGTGGAGAGGTTTGAAGGCAGTCACAGCTGTATTTAAACCTCTGCTCCTTTGTTTCATGGCTGCAGGGACCCACCCAGATCATTTAGCCTTTCTGACCATCAGTTTTCCTTGGCTGTAAAATGAAGTAAAAGTAATAGCTGCCTCTTGGCACTGTTGTGATGAAACAGTGCTTTCAAACATTTTGACCCAGTGGTTCTCAAATAGAGGTGGTTTTGACCTTCAGGATGCTTAACATCCCATGATGCCCAGGAGAGCCCTGTAACAAAGAATTTTCTAGCCCCAGATAATAGTAGTTGTGATGTTGCAAAACTGAAAAATGACTTAGACACACTAAGGACTCAGGAAGTGTATGTGAGTGCTAATATTTTTAATAAGCTAGTGATAGATGATAGATCTATCTATAGGAGGATTCAGTGTATGTGTGTATTTTATGTTTTCATTGTATTTATCTTTATTTTGTATTATTGTCTGTGTTGAATACAGACTACGTGGGTCATAACAAATAAATAAAAATAACATTTCAACACTAATTTTCTTTTTTTTTAAAAAAAAAAAAGATTTTATTTATTAGAGAGAGAGAGGGACAAGTGGAGGGGAGGAGCAGAGGGAGAGGAAGAAGCAGACTCCCCTCTGAGCAGAGAGCCTAAGTGGAGCTTGATCCCAGGACCCCAAGATCATGACCTGAGCCAAAGCAGATGCTTAACCGACAGAACCACCCAGGTGTCCTTCAACTCCAATTTTCAATTGTAATATTTTAAATGGAAATGATCATGGATGGTACAACTGGAAGTCCCTGAAGTCAGAGGTCAAATCTCATCTACATAGGGCAAACCTAAAATATAATAGGGTTTGATAGCCACCTGCTAAATTGAATTAAAATACACAAAATAATAGTGCTAAGGAAGGGAGAGGAAGGCTAGCTTGTATGACCAGACAAAGTTTTGTTAGCACTGTAACAAAGGGGATAGACTAATTTGGAATCAGTTACCTTACCAAATATGTAATATATTGCCAACATCCTGTCTGGAAACAGTTGGTCTCCTATGACGCACTGTCACCGACTGCCACACCCATGTAGCAAACAATCACACACATAATTTTTTAAGGCTTAAAGTTAAAATGTCTCCCTATAATAATCATCTTGAAGGTATAGAGCATTTTCTTTGTATTTATATCCCTCATTTTACAGTTTTTATTACTCTCTGTGGTTTCAACAGTGTTGTTTCATCTCCTTGCTGAATTATCTGTCCCAAGATACCAAAAGGGACTTTGCTCTTATTCCAGGGAGTCCTTGAGTTACAGTGTTAACCTGGGAAAAGGTTAGATGATATTGAATGCCTCTGAAGCTCCACCTTCTTCTGTGCAAAGTGGGGATTATAACATTCAATTTCATAGGGTTGCTCTGACAATCAAATGAAACAATGTTATATAAATGTTATTATACAAAGTGTAGTACCCACATGATCCGTGAGTGTAGTAGCCTTATCCTTTGTCTTTCCAAAAGAGGGATCATTTTGCAAAATGTTGCAGGTTAACTGAGAATCATGCTCTCTTTGTAGTCCTGTGTAGGGAAGGAACCCTGAACATATGATTCACAGAAAGACACTGTGGTGTTATGAGTCTACAGTCACCAGATAGCAAAGCCAATTTTACCTAGGTTATGGATGAGTATTTCTTATATTTTTTTAATATCCATGATTGCTTTTAAAGGCAGACAATACTATAAAAGCCCACATTTAGTGTTAGTCAAAATTGAAAAAAAAAATTAATGGAATAGCCAACTTGGCATCAAGGTGAAGTTCTTCTTATAAGTTATCTTTCCCAAACTTCCCATACTCCTTTCTAGCCCTACTCCAGAGATTTTTTTTTTTTTTTTCGATTCTCCTCATGCATCATTGACAACCATACTTTGGATAATGCTGGAATACCTAAATGATCCTAAGGAATCTCTTTTTGCCTGGTTTCACAATGTCTATTAACGAACCCTTCATGGTTCTATCAATGAATAAACAATCAAGTCAAAAACAATTGGTCTGCTCCAAGCATGTCAGCTACATATTGATCTTCTCACTGAGTTCTGCTCTAAATACAATGAAGGTGATGAAAGCTGTCATTGCATTGAGAAATGGGCAAATGAAGGACCTTGTGCAGACCTTTTGCCTTTCTCATTCTTAATTATTGCTGTTATTTTGTAAATTGATTTTAAGGCTGTTAACACATGAATCTGTATACACTATGTCATGATGGAAAGAATTGGGTCAAATTTTCTTTTGGCCACTTGTCTGTGTGAGCATACACGTGCTTCTTCACCTCTAGTGGTCCACCATACAGGAATTATATTGAGCATTTCCATAGAGAGGCTCTATTGTGACCATGTGTGAGCTGATGCAAGGCAAGTAATTAAAAGAAAGTGTTTTAGATTCAGATGACATTGATGTGGATCCTAGCAATGTCATTGCTGCAAGATCTTGGGCAATTGACTTGTTTATTTCTTAGTTTCCTCGCTATAAAATTGTTATGACAACAGTAACTACCTATAAGGCCTTTGTTAAGTGATAGTTGGGGTAAAAACCCCATTAAAGCATTTATTCACAGCATCATAACTTGCAATCTCTCAGTTAAAATTAGCTTTGTTATTCTTGCCTTTTGAAATTCCTTTCATTATCTATTCTTGTTATGTTTTTCCAGTGTTATCTTTCCCATTTTATTTCACACATGCCAAGCAGCCACACTGCTTAAGGTAGGCACCGCTGTGTGGTCTACCAAAATCCAGACTCTGAGACTAACCCAGTTATAAAACTTCCATTGTTGGCAGTTGCATCTTCTCAGATAGATGCAGTGATGGAAGAAGTAGTATGGTCCTGGGGGAACTATCTGTAAGGGAAAGAGATTGTTCTTTCTGCCCCCTTCCTCCTTTGGGATATTTCATGAATATTCACGTGACTGTTTTGGCCATAAGCCTGAAGAGAAAGTTGAAAAGCTTCATCTAGAACTTGGAAAATTAGAGTAGAGTATGGCATTGCAGAAAGAATAATTCCGGGGCCTTTGACAATTATGAAGTCACCACAGCAGCCCTGGACCCTCTAGATCAGGATTTATGGTTGCAAATGAGAAACATAGTTGTGTTTTATTAAAGTCACTGCTAGGGATGCCTGGGTGGCTCAGCAGTTGAGCATCAGCCTTTGGCTCAGGTTGTGATCCCATGGTCCAGGATCGAGTCCTACATCGGGCTCCCTGCAGGGAGCCTGCTTCTCCCTCTGACTATGTCTCTGCTGCTCTCTGTATTTTTCATGAATAAATAAATCAAATCTTTTTTTAGAAAAATAAAGTCACTGCTAATTCGGGTTGGGGAACAAATCATGTGATCATACCAGTAGGTATCACCTTGGGTACCATGGAATCAAGTGATTTCTACAGTTCTAGCTGAGAAAATGCCCAGGGATAATAAACCACCAGAATAATAATCTATTTGCATGGGTACAAGAGTATCCTTATCCATCTTTCTTTAAACCCATTGAATGAGTAATAAATAAGTAAATACAGATTTGAAAATCAAGTAAATGAACTTAGTTGTCCTCCAGCTTAATGTATTTCAGAACAATATAGTTCAACTCTGCTCCCAGGAGTCCCTGGGAATTCAGCGTGTAAGTCACATACAATTTCAGCAATACTGGGTGTTAGAAGAAACATAAGCCCTGAGACTCAAGGTACCTGGATTCCACCTGCTCCTTCTTGTATGAACCACAGGACTTGAGAATTCACTCTTTTTGAGCTTTAGGTGATTTCTCTGAACTATGTACATCATAACACCAACATTTTTGTAGCATGAAAGGTTGTTTTTTAGGGTAATAAATGTACAGGTTATCTTGAAAACCTAAACTGCAATATTTGTAAGGTATTATTATAACTAGTTCCATTAGTGGTTGATGTTGACTCAGAGGTTCCAAGGATGAGAACCACCATGGGGTGTTTCAGAAACTAAAAGTCTGGTGATGTGCCAGTTGGCAGTGCATTTTACAGGGATTGAGAATATGCATTTATGCACTTGGGTCTGCCCTTCACACCTGCCCCAACCCAATCCCTGCCCTCTGTGAGAAGGACACAAGCCTGCTATTCATCATAGTCTTCGCATGCCACCAAGAATGTGCTGCTGCTCCAGCCCATTGGAACAGGCGGTTGGTTGGCAAAGCCATCAGACACCTGTTGAGGCTGAGTCATCCCTATTCACAGGATGTGCCTCACTGCCTGGGTGTAGAGTGTTCAGTTAAGGATGAGAGCCCTGGCTAGCCCAATCTGGTGCAGCTGATGCTCTCATTCATTGGCAGCTTTTAGGGGAAACCAGAGAGCCATGGTCTAATTTCACTTGCTCCTCATCTTCTCTTTTGACAGATGGATGTTCGCAGTGGAGTGGTCATGCACATTCGTTCAGGCTCAGGAGCCTTACAAGGAATTATCTTGGGCTTGAAGGAAATCAACTGTTTCATGGAAATTAAAATGAGTAGTGGCAGCATTGACATGGTGCCTCCTTGGATTCCTGACACTTTCTTTGAGCATACTCAGCTTTATTCGTGCAGCTCCTTATGTAAAGGTCCAGGCCTTGATGTCCATTCCAGAGCCAGCAGGCTTTGTAGATTAAAATTGGTTCTTTAGTCAATCAACTGTAGATCCCAGCTGGCACTTTTGTATTTGTTAAATTAATCCACGAGTATTAGAGTTTTTCTAGGAAACCACTGGTCATTGGTATTGGAGTTTCTGGAACAGTCAAAATACCTAACCCCTTCTCCCAGTTACTGCTCCAGAATTTCTGTCTAGAGGGAGTTTAGGTGGTACAACACACCTGGAGAAGGAGATTGGGAGTTTTGACAATTAAAGTCCAATGGGTTGTTTTTTTCTTTTTTTAATTATTTATTTATTCATGAGACACACACACACACACAGAGAGAGAGAGAGAGAGAAGCAGAGACACAGGCAGAGGGAGAAGCAGGCTCCATGCAGCGAGACTGACATGGGACTCGATCTCAGGTCTCCAGGATCAGGCCCTGGGCTGAAGGTGGTGCTAAACTGCTGAGCCACCCGGGCTACCCCCAATGGGTTTTACATAATATTGACAGATAGGCATTTCCAAGAATGGTGAAGGGCTGATAACCACCCCGCTCCTTACTTTTCTGCTGATATTGCCTTGCCCTCTAAGGATGTTGAATTTACTGAAATACAACCACAAAATAAGAATTTTAAAAAGTAGATAGAGCAAGTTTAGAGTATGCAGTGCCGCTTGGAATGGTAGACAAAACAAATCTTTCTTCTCCTTCCCTGCTGAATTAAACTCAACTAACCCAGTCCCAGACACAGTAATGGGACATGCCGGGTGTTCCTTCCAAAATTGCAATTCGCCCTGGGCTAGTAGCTGACCTCAGCACGGGAGGGTGTGGCTGGCCGGTAGGCAGGTCCCATAGAAGAGATCCAAAAGAATCACAAAATGACTCTTTCCAACATCTCTAATCGTCTTATGAAGGGGAATACATCAGATATAAAGAGAGAAGCAGAAGTTCTTGACTCAATTTCTAGGAAAGGCACAAGGCCCTGTTTTACGGAGTCAGCAGTAGTGCTGGCCAAGAAGGAAGATAGCTCTTCCTCCAGAGCTCAGGCTTAAATGAAATGGCTGGCATGGTATGGGGAGAGTGGGAGAAGCCCTGGATTTAGAGCTAGATGCAACTAAATTTGAACCCAACATCTATCATTCACTGGTTTGGAGCAATCTCTTTCCCTCTGCGTGCCTTGATCTCTTTCCAATAGGATGTGGAAGCAGAGATTCCAAAATACCCTTTAGAGGAGTAGGGTGAGAGGCTGTGTGGCTGAAGCCTTGGCTTGGGAGCCAGAAGGACCTACATTTGTTTAGCCCTGGCTCCAATCTTTTCTGAGCCCCAAATTTTACATTTGTAAAATAGGATTAATAGCCTTCCAGCTTGCTGGGATTACTTCAGTGAGAGAGTATGTATAAAGAATTTAATGCATACTAAATGCTAAATACATAATTGCCATTTCAAAAACAAAGAATTGCTGTTCAATTTTATTAAGTCATTGCCAAATGATGGAGATATTATAATTTATAGTAAGAAATATGTGTTTGTCTTTGTCCCTATTTCTAGCACAGAGCTCCTAAAAGTCTTAGAATTTAAATGATGGGAGTGATAAAGGTATCTTTTGTTATGCTGACAAGGTGGCTTTTGGAAGCCCCTGGGTCACCTGAGGAAGAGGGCTGATCACCCCAGGAACAACCATGTGATTGGAGGGTTGGAATTTCCAATCCCATCTCCCTGCTCTCCTGGAGCTGGAGGTCGAATTAATCACCAACAGCCAACGATTTAATCAATTGTGACTGTAACGATGCCTCCTTAAAAACCCAAGAAGACAGGGTTCCAAGATCTTCCAGGTTGGTGGTGGGAATTACAGTGGTAGGAAGTGGTGCACCCAGAGGGGGCATGCAAGTGCCACACCTTTCCCCACACCTCGCCCTTGTCCATCTCTTCTGTCTGGCTGTTCTTGAGTCACATCCTGTAAGTGAACCAGTGATCTAGCAAGTAAAGTGTTTCTCTCAGTTCTGTGATCTGGGTTAGCACATTAATTGAACCCAAGGAGGGGGTAGTGGGAACCTCTGATTTACAACCAGTCTGTCAGAAGCACAGAGAACAGGGGCACCTGGGTGGGTCAGTGGTTGAGCATCTGCCTTTGGCTTAGGTTGTGATCCCCAGGTCCTGGGATGGAGTCCTGCATCAGCCTCCCCACAGGGGGCCTGCTTCTCTCTAGGCCTATGTCTCTTATGAATAAATAAATTAAATCTTTAAAAAAAAAAAAAGAAGAAGAAGCACAGGGAACAGCCTATGAATGGCCTCTGAAGCGGAGGACAATTCTGTGGGACTGAATCCTCACCTGTGGAATCTGATGCTACCTCTCAGGAGGCAGTGTCAGAATTGAGTTGAATTCCCAGACACCCTCAGAATGGCTTGTTGGTGTGGGGAAACCACCTGCCCCACTCCCAACACACACATTAGAACTGGGAGAACTTCTATATTATGAAAAATGCTGTTTAACAAGATAAGGGAGGGTGTTTATCCAGTTATTTCCAGGGCCTTATATGTAATAGTGCCTATTTCTCCACCTCTCATTTTCTTGGATTACCATTCAAAGTAGCACAAAGTCTAGCAAATTTGAAGATTAAACTGAATCATCATAAGAGATATCTGACCATGGCATATACAGGCTGCTCCTAACCCAAAAGGAATCACACTCTTGATCAGTTAGGAGTGATGGAGACTCACCGAGGGATTTTATACCCTGTTCCTCTTGAACTCACTCCCCTCAAATGAGACTTGGGTTCATGCCTATGAGGTAAAGAGGGATGATTGAGATATGATTTTTATATTTTAAAGAGAATGCTCATGAGAAATACCATATATCAAATGTTAAAAGGAGATGCTTGGTGGAAAACTCGGGGCTCCCAACTACTTCATGATCTCAGCCCCAAGGATCCTTTAATCTCTGGAAAACTTGATAAACACCCACCATCACATTATTCAAAAGGGCAATTTATGCCCAAGTGAGTGAGTCCATCCAGGAGACTGTAATCCTAAATTAAGTAGAGATATTCATGATATGTGCAAGATATATAGACCACTCCGTCTAAAAATAAAATATAGACCTCCCTGTGTAAAAAAAATGGCATAAAAACTAGAATGATAACTCAAGAAAGTCTGTAAGTCCTAAATTATTATGTAAAATAAATTTTCTATAAAACCAAAGTCTGAATAACACTTAAAATATACACCTGATGTAGGCAGAATCATGGCTTACAATATTCATTGAATGAAGGAACAGATAAATCTATGACACAATGAATCAATAATTATAAGTTGGAACCAACAGCATTAATTTTTTTTTCTTAGCAACAGGATCTACTTTGATAAACTTATCCAGACCTGTGGGTTTAAATAGTTATATATCAATGATTTCAAAATTTTTATTATGCTTTGATCCCTCTAGAGAACTCTAGACATTTGTATTATTATCCATTGTTTATTTGAAATTTCCAAAGGGATGTCTAATATGAATCCCAAAATTAACATAACAAAAGGAGAACTGTCTCTGTGCACTATTTTCTTCAAGCTAGTCTTCCATATATCTATTCGTGTTGTCTTTCTACATAAAATAAAATTTAAAAAAAACACTTCTCTGTATAGATAGGGATGAAACAATCCCAAGCATAAGTAACAACCCCAAGAGTTAATGACGTTAAGACACTAAACATTTTTTTTTCCACAAATTTACAATTTGGGAAGAGATTGGCAAGAAAGGCTGGTCTGTTTCATGGACCACCAGGTGGGCAGCTGGACAGAAGGGTGAGTGGTCCATTTCCAAGGTGGCTCACTCATACTTAGCTGGCAAGTTGGTGCTGGCTGCTAAGCTCAGCTGGTGCTGAGGACCAGGGGCCTTGGCTCCTGTCCAAGTGGGTTTCTCCATGTGATCTGGGCTTCTTCACAGAATTGATGGCCGGCTTCCAAGGGGGATCATCCTGAGAGAGAACCAGGCAGAAGCTGTGTCACCCTTTATGGCCTAATCTCAAGAGTCATATAGCAAACATTTCTATACTGCCATCCCATATATCAGCTAAGGAAGTCCCAGAGACCTGACCAGCTTCAAGGCAGAAAACCATACATCCTACCTGGGGAAGTATAAAGTTCTAAATGAGCATGGACATACTGTTGCAGCCATTTTTGGAAAATACACCGTGCCATATATTTGCGTATCAGAAGACAAGGACACTCAACTCATTCTTCTAGTCAGTTGCTCAAGCCAAAAATGAAAATATTATCCTGGATCTGTCTCTTTTTTTTCACATTCACATTCACTCTATCAGAGAATCCTGGCAACTCAAAACATACCATAAACCTGAGTTTGTCATTATCTTTAGACAACCATCCTCGTCCAGCTGCCATTATCTCCCTCCCAGATGGTTTTAGCAGCCTCCTAATTGATCACCATTTTCTTCTTCCTTCCACATTCTCCATATAGCAGCCAGGGTAATCATTTTAAGACATAATTCAGATCATATCCCTCCCTGCTTACAAAATCTCCAATGACAAAGTGCATCACAGCCTAGTGATAAAAGGAGCAATTCACCAGGAAGATAGAAAAATTTTAAATGTCAATTAATCTAATATCATAAGTACAAAGTACGAAAGGCAGAAACCGACAAAATTGATTTGATAATTCTACACTTATACAGGAAAATTTTGCCATAGCTATCTTAGTAATTGATAGATCAGGCAGTGGAAAAGTGTTAATGGCACATGCCTTAAGGGGTTACAGTGGACTCACTCCTGTAGCTGGTTGGGCTGTCTCATTGGATTGTTATGTTTATGCATATTTTTATGCATACTGTAAAAGGTTGGAAAGCACTACCTTAGACCACTCCTCAAATAGTAAGACACACACCAGAATGTTCATTGCAGCAGTGTTTTGGGACAGTGAACATTTCAAAATGATTGATCTATCCATTGACAATAGAGTAGGGAAAAATGTTTATAGCAACACAACGGATTGCATATGTGTATCAACATGGATAAATCTCACAAATATAGTATTGAGGAAACAAAAGCAGTTGCAAGAAATATGTAATGTGAAGTTATGTATGCAAATGTTAAACATCTGCCAAATAATATTATAATTACCCAAGGATTCATACGTATATCCCTAAAAAAATATAAAGTCAAACATGGCCATGAAAGCCACCAAATTCAGATTGGGGGTTACATCTTGGAAGAATGGAAGTAAACAAGTGAAGAAGCAACCACTTAGCTACCCAGATGCCCCTGGATTTAGGTTATTTTTATGTGTGTGTTTTTAAGGGGTCATAGTATGTGGATTCTCATTATATTATTCATTGCACATTTTTGTACATATAAACAATTTTAAAAGAAAGCCAAGTTTTAGCTCAGAGTTTATAAATGCAATGCACAGATATGTGCATAGCACACACACACACAAGAGCACACTTGTGCATGTCTCAAGTGGTTTCCCATCAAACTCCTTATTCCAGTGTACAAAGCACACGTGATCTCTGCCCATCTATCGGACCCAACATCATACCACTGTCCCCATGTCAGCCTATTCAGATTCTCTCATAGGCCAGGTTCATTCCTGCCTTTGAGCTTGCTTCCCCTGGAAACGGTCTGCTGACTCTTTACCATTTAGAACTCAGCTTAAATGTCACCTATGCAAACATACCCTTGAATTCCCAAGCTAAAGTAGTTGCTGCCATTCTCACTTCGCCCTGCTGGTTCACTTCTCCCTATATTATATATTTATAGGAAATGTTTTGCTTTTTGAATTGTTTCTTGCTTGAACTTCCCTTGTTTAGAACTTGGGATCTGTGAGAACAGGGACCTCATGTGCTAATTTCCAGCTGGTCTCCCAGTACCTAGAAAAGGTCTCACCCATGGGAAGCAAATCATAAATAAGTGTTGTACTGCTAAATCAATAAAAGAGATTTGATAACAACTGGCAAGAGATAGAACCTGCTAGTATTGTTAGTGGTTATAATGAGAAAATAGATATAACATTTTATTTTAAATGAAAAAAAAAAGCTTAAATTCTAGTTGACTAGAGGCCTTTGGGGAATATTCTTTTGGTTATGTATATTTCTCAGTGTTTAATAAAGATAACTTCTACATAAAATATAGAGGTTTTACCTTTGGGAAGGATTCCAGGAAGGTCTTCCTTGACTTACGACAAGAAACCAATATTCTAAAACAAAAATGTATGTGATACATTTAACCTACCCAACATCATAGCTTTGAGATGAGAGATGATAATGCTATTTCCACACCACAGGAGTGTTGTGTAGATTAAAAGAAGTAACGTATGGAAAACACTTAAATCAGTGCCCAGAGCCTAGTCAACAGCATGTAAGTGTCAGCAGTTAACTTTGGGACACGGTAACAAGAGTTGGTCCACCTTTACTCATAGTTTACATAAGATTTTAAATAACTTGATTAAATTTTCTCTTGTATCTGTTTTATCTCAAGCGCAGTATTGTGATTTATAATAAATACATATTTGGTCATTGAATGACCAAAATATATTTCTCATACATATTTATTTGATCTTTGTCCATAGTTCCTACCTCAGAGCTCCAAAGATGCGTGAGATTTTCTGTGAGGAGAGCAGAAAGCGTCTTTTGTTATGTTAATGAGGCGACTTTTGGAAAGCCCTGAGGTAACCTAAGGATAGGGGGTTGGGGGGAGGCTGGTTGCCAGGAGAACCAATCTGCTCAGAAGGCTGGAACTTTTAGTCACTCCCTCTAACCAGGGGCAGACAGGCTGGAGATAGAGTTCGGTTACAGTGGCTGATTTAATCGGTGGTGATGATTTCATCAATCACACCTATGTAACAAAGCCTCCATAAAACTCCCAAATGACTGGGTTCAGAGAGCTTCTGGTTGGTGGACATGTGGAAATGTGGGGGGAGTGGTGTGTCTGGAGAAGCACAGAAGCTCCCTTTCTCCCTTTCCT
>NW_023330716.1:66210-111778 GCF_011100685.1 Canis lupus familiaris | reverse complement strand
ACCAGGTCCAGGTGAGGTGCCAGGTGCAACCACACTCACCAGGTCCCTGTCAGGCCCTGGTGGGACCAGAGTCACGAGGTACATGAGAAGCTAGAAACACTGCAGCCACCAGGTCCACATGATGTCCATGTGGGAACAAGAATCACCAGTTACAGTGAGGACCAGGTGGGGTTCCGACTCACCATGTCCAGGTGAGACCCAGGTGGGAACCAGTGTCACCATGTCCAGGTGTGGCCCAGGTGAAGACCAGAGTTAATAGGTCCGGCTGGGTCACTGTTAGTGAACAGTGTAACCATATCCTGATGCTACCCAGGTGGGTACCAGAGACACCAGGTCCTGGTGAGGCCCAGGTGGGAACAGACATGAGGTCCAGGTGAGGTCCCGATGGGAACTACAGCCACCAGGTCAGGTGAGCCCATGCTTAGGATCAGAGTCACCAGTTACAAGTGAGGCCCAGTGGAGCCAGAGTCACCTGGTACAGAAGAGGCCAAAGTCAGGACCAAAATTACCAGGATCAGGTCAGTCCCAGTGGGGAATAGAGTCACCATGTCCCGATGATGCCTAGGTAGAACCAGAATCAACAGGTCCAGATGAGGCGCAGGTGGGGAGCATGTTCACTAGGTCCCGGTGAGGCCCAGTTGAGGACCAGAGTCACCAGGTCTAGTTGAGGCCTAGAGGTACCAGATTCACCTGGTCTAGGTGACATCTGGATGGGTCCAGTGTCACCATGTCAGGCTGAGGCCCAGAGGGTATCCAGATTCATCATGTCCAGGTGAGGCTCAGGTGTGGAACAGAGTATCCAGGTCATAATGGTCCATAGGTGAGGACCAGAGTCACCAGATGTGGGTGAGGCCCAGTTAGGATCAGAGTCACCAGTTCCAGGTGAGTCCAAGAAGGAGTCCACAGCAGTCAGGTCCAGGTGGGGTGACAAAGTCACCAGGACTGGTGAGGACCAGATGGGGACCATTAACCAGGTTCAGGTGATTCCCAGGTGGTGTCCCGAGTTAGGAGTTCCGGGTGAGGAGGTGAGGACCAGGTAAGGACCAGATTCACTAGGTCCAAGGGAGGCCCACGTGGGGACCTGTTTCACCAGGTATGGGTGAGCCCAATGACAACGCCACTCACCAGGTCCAGGTGAGGCCAACCTGGAGGCCATGCAGATGAACCGTGTCCCGGTGATGCCCAGGTAGGGACCAGAGTTACCAGGTCCAGCTGAGGCCAACCTGCAGGCCATGCAGTGGAATCCATGTCCCCGATGATGCCCAGGTAGGGGACCAGAGTCACCAGGTCCAAATGAGGCCCAGATGGAGCATATTCACTAGGTCCGGTGAGGCCCAGTTGAGGACAAGAGTCACCATAACTGGTTGAGGCCTGGATGGGTACCAAATCACCTGGTCCATGTGACATCCAGATGGAGACCAGAGTCACCAGGTCAGGGTTAGGACCAGAGTGGTTCCAGGGTCCAGCTTCATGTCCAGGTGAGGCTCAGGTGTGGAACAGAGTCACCAGGTACCAATGACGCCCAGGTGAGGACCAGAGTCACCAGGTCTGGGTGACACGCAGATAGGATCAGAGTCACCAGTCCAGGTGAGGCCATGAAAGAGTCCACAGCAATCAGGTCCAGGTGGGGAACAAAGTCACCAGGACTGAGTGAGGCCCAGATGGGGTCGGATTCACCTGGTCCAGGTGACGCCCAGGTGGTGACCAGAGTCCCCAGGTCTGGGAGAGGACCAGGTATAGGACCAGATTCACCAGGTCCAAGAGGCCCACGTGGAGACCTGAGTCACCAGGTATGGGTGAGGCCCCAAGTTGCATCCCCACTAACCAGGTCCATGTGAGGCCAACCTGCAGGCCAAGTCACCCGATCCACGTGAGGCCCTAGTGGGGACTGGAGTCACCAGTTAAAGTGATTCTACAAGAACAACACAGTCACCAGATCCTGGTGTGGTTCATGTGGGGAACGAGAGTCACCAGGTCCAGGTGAGACCCAGGTGGGGACCACAGACACCAGGTCCAGATTGAGGCCTAGGTGGGGGGACGAGAGTCATCAGTACCAGCTGAGGCCAAAGTGTGGAGCAAAGTTAACATGTCTATGTGAGGGCCAGGTGGGGAACAGAGTAACCATGTCCCATTGATGCCAGGTGGGAAAAGAGTCACAAGGTCCAGACGAGGCCTAAGTGAGGAGTAGATTCACCAGGTCCTGTTGAGGCCCAGTTGAGGACCAGGGTCCCCATCTCATGGTGAGTCCCAGAGGGGGACCAGAGTCACCCGGTTCTGGTGATATCCAGGTGGGAACCATAGTCACCACATCAGGGTGAGGCCCAGAGGGGGACGAGAATCACTAGGTCCAGGTGAGGCCCCGATGTGGAATTGAGAAACCAGGTCCCATGTTGCCCATATGAGGACCTGAGTCACCATGTCCAGATGAGGTCCGTGTGGGAACCAGTCACCTCGTCCCGGTGAGGCCAGATGGTACCACATTCACCAGGTCTAGGTGAGCACCTTGTGGGAACCAGAGCCACTCTATCCAGCTGAGTCCCATGTCAATGTGAAGCCCACGTGAGGACCAGATTCATCAGGTCGAATTGAGGCATAGCTGGGGACAAGAGTCAACAGGTGTGGGTGCGGCCTAGGTGGGGCAAGATTCAGCAGTTCTGAGTTAATTCAAAGTGGGGACGAGAGACACCAGGTCCAGGTGAGGCCAAATTGAGGAGCAGAGTCACCAGACCCAGGTGAGTTCCATGTTGGAAAGAGAGTCACCAGGTCCAGGAGTAGTCCAGGTGGGGACCAGAGTCACCAGATCCAGGTGAAGTCCAGGTGGGGACCAGAGTCACCAGATCCAGGTGAAGCCCAGGTGGTGACCAGTGTCACTAGGTCCAGATGAGGCCCAGGTGAGGACCAGAGTTACCAGGTACTCGTAGGCCCCGGTGGGGATAGGAGGCAACAGGTCCATGTGAGGCCGGCTTGGGGACATGGTCAACAGGTCTACTTGAGGCCCAGGTGTGGAACACAGTAAGCAGGTCCAGGTGATTCCCCGGTGGTGACAAGGGTCAGCACGTCCAGGTGAGGGCCAGGTGGGTCCAGGATCTCCAGGTCCAGGGGAGGCCCTTGAAAGAACCAGAGTCAACAATTCGAGGTCAGGCGCAGGTTTCAACCAGGGTCAGCAGGTCTAAGTCAGGCCAAAGCGGGGTTCACAGTCACTAGGGCACGGTGACACCCAGAGGGGACCAGAGTCACCTAGTCCAGGTGAGGTCCAGGTGTGGAACACAGTCTCCGGGGTCCCAATTTTGCCCAGTGGCGGACATTGGTCAACAGGGCCAGGTGAGGCCCAGATGGGGACCAGAGTCCCCAATCCATGTGAAGCACAGGTGGGGACCACAGTCACCAGATCCAGGGTAGTCTCAGGTGCGGACCAGAATCACCAGGTCCAGGTGAGGTGCAGTTGGCAAGAGTCACGAGGTACATGAGAATCTAGAAACACTACAGCCACCAGTTCCCCATGATGCCCATGTGGGTACGAGAATCACCAGTTACAGGTGAGGACCAGGTGGGGATCCGACTCTCCATGTAGAAATGAGACCCAGGTGGGAACGAGTGTCACCATGTCCAGGTGTGGCCCAGGTGAAGACCAGAGTTAATAGGTCCGGTTGGGTCACTGTTAGTGAACAGTGTAACCATATCCTGATGCTACCCAGGTGGTTAACAGAGACACCAGGTCCTGGTGAGGCCCAGGTGGGACCAGAGACATGAGGTCCAGGTGAGGTCCCGCTGGGAACCACAGTCACCACGTCAGGTGAGGCCATGCATAGGATCAGAGTCACAAGTTACAGGTGAAGCCCAGGTGGATCAGAGTCACCTGGTACAGAAGAATCCAAAGTCAGGACCAGAGTTACCAGGATCAGGTCAGTTCCATTGGGGAATAGAGTAACCATGTCCCGATGATGCCCAGGTAGAACCACAGTCACAAGGTCCAGATGAGGCGCAGGTAGAGAGCATATTCACTAGGTCCCGGTGAGGCCCAGTTGAGGACCAGAGTCACCAGGTCTAGTTGAGGCCTAGAGGGGTACCAGATTCACCTGGTCTAGATGACATCCACATGGGGACCAGAGTCACCATGTCAGGGTAAGGCCCAGAGCGGTACCAGAGTCATCATGTCCAGGTGAGGCTCAGGTGTGGAACAGAGTATCCAGGTCATAATGGTCCACAGGTGAGGACCAGAGTCACCAGATCTGGGAGAGGCCCAGTTAGGATCAGAGTCACCAGTTCCAGTTGAGGCCAAGAAGGAGTCCACAGAAATCAGGTCCAGGTGGGGAACAAATTCACCAGGACTGGGTGAGGACTAGATGCGGACCAGATTCACCAGGTCCAGGTCATTCCCAGGTGTTGACCAGAGTTACCGTTCCAGTTGAGGACCAGGTAAGGACCAGATTCATCAGATCCAAGTGAGGCCCACGTGCGGACCTGTGTTACCAGGTATGGGTGAGGCCCATGTGGCAACGCAACTCAATAGGTCCAGGTGAGGCCAAGCTGCAGGCCATGCAGAGGAACCGTGTCCCAATATGCCCAGGTAGGGACCAGATTTACCAGGTCCAGTTAAGGCCATTCTACAGGCCAGGCAGTGGAAACATGTCCCGATGATGCCCAGGTAGGGACCAGAGTCACCAGGTCCAAATGAGGCCCAGATGGAGCATATTCACTAGGTCCAGGGGAGGCACAGTTGAGGAACAGAGTCACCAGATCTGGTTGAGGCCTAGATGGGTACCAGAATCACCTGGACCAGGTGACATCCAGATGGAGACCAGAGTCACCATGTAAGGCTGAGGCCCAGAGCGGATCCAGAGTCATCATGTCCAGGTGAGGCTCAGGTGTGGAACAGAGTCTCCAGGTCATAATGGTCCACAGGTGAGGACCAGAGTCACCAGTTCTGGGTGAGGCCCAGTTAGGATCAGAGTCACCAGTTCCAGGTGAGGCCAAGAAGGAGTCCACAGCAATCAGGCCAAGGCGGGGAATAAAGTCACCAGGACTGGATGAGGCCCAGATGGGGACCAGATTCACCAGGCCCAGGTGATTTTCAGGTGGTGACCAGAGTTACCAGTTCCGGGTAGGACCAGGGAAGGACCAGATTCACCAGGTCCAAGTGAGGCCCACGTGTGGACCTGTGTCACCAGGCATGGTTGAGGCCCAGGTGACATCACCACACACTAGGTCCAGGTGAGTCCAACCTGGAAGCCATGCAGAGGAACCATGTCCCGATGATGCCCATATAAGGACTAGAGTTACCAGGTCCAGGTGAGGCCAACCTGCAGGCCATGCACTGGAACCATGTCCCGATGGTGCCCAGGTAGGGACCAGACTTACCAGGTCCAGGTGAGGACAACCTGCAGGTCATGCAGTGGAAACATGTTCGATGATGCCCAGGTAGGGACCAGAATTACCAGCACTAGGTGAGGCCAACCTGCAGGCCATGCACTGGAACCATGTCCAGATGGTGCCCAGGTAGGGACCAGACTTACCAGGTCCAGGTGCGGCCAACCTAAAGGCCATGCAGTGGAACCATGTCCCGATGATGCTCAGGTAGGGACCAGAGTCACCAGGTCCAAATGAGGCCCAGATTGAGCATATTCACTAGGTCCAGGTGAGGCCCATTTGAGGACCAGAGTCACCAGATCTGGTTGAGGACTAGAGGGGTGCCAGAATCAGCTGGTCCAGGTGACATCCAGATGGGGACCAGAGTCACCACGTCATGGTGAGGTCAAGAGAGGTTCCAGAGTCACCATGTCAAGGTGAGGCTTAGGTGTGGAACAGAGTCACCAGGTACCAATGATGCCCATGGGAGGACCAGAGTCACCAGATCTGGGGGATGCACAAATAGGATCAGAGTCACCAGGTCCAGGTGAGGCCAAGAAAGTGTCCACAGCAATCAGGTCCAGGTGGGGAACAAAGTCACTAGGACTATGTGAGGCCCAGTAGGGACGAGAATCAGCAGGTCCAGGTGAGGCCCAGATGGTTACCAGGGTCCCCGGGAGTGGGAGATGACCAGGTAAGGACCAGATTCATCAGGTCCAAGAGAGCCACGTGGGGACCTGAGTCACCAGGTATGGTTGAGGCCCTGGTGGCAACCCCACTCACCAGGTCCAGCTGTGGCCAACCGGCAGGCCAGAGTCACCAGATCCAGGTGAAGACCTAGTGAGGACCAGAGTCACCATTTAAATGTGAGTCTACAAGAACACCACCGTCACCAGGTCCAGGTGTGGTTCATGTGGGAAAGAGAGTCAGCAGGTCAAGGAGAGACCCAGGTGTGGACCAGTCACCAGGTTCAGATTGCGGCCTAGGCGGGGGACCAAAATCATCAGGACCAGTTGAGGCCAAAGTGTGGAGCAAAGTGATCATGTCCAGTTGAGGCCTAGGTGGGGAACCGAGTAACCATGTCCCATTGATGCCAGGTGGGAAAAGGGTCACAAGGTCCAGAAGAGGCCTAAGTGAGGAGTAGGTTCACCAGGTCCTGTTGAGGTCCAGTTGAGGACCAGAGTCCCCAGCTCCGGGTGAGTCCCAGAGGGGACCAGAGTCACCACGTCAGGGTGAGGCCAAGAGTGGGACGAGAATCACTAGGTCCAGGTGAGGCCCCGATGTGGAACTGAGAAACCAAGTCCCAAGATGCCCATATGAGGACCTGAGTCACCAGGTCCAGGTGATGTCCGGGTGTGAACCAGTCACCTCGTCCAGGTGAGGCCCAGGTGGGACCACAGTCACCAGGTCCAGGTGAGGCCCAGGTATATAAGAGAGTATCCAGGTCCCAATGATGACCAGGTAAAGACCAGAGTCAACAGGTCCAGGAGAGGCCCAAATATGGATCAGAGTCATTGTGTTCCAGGTGAGGCCAGATGGAGACCACAGGAACCAGGTCCAGGAGAGCCCCATATGGGAACCAGAGCCAGCAGATCCATGTGAGGTCCAGGTGGGACCACAGTCACAAGGTCCGCGTGAGGCGCAGGTGGCAACAGGATTGACCAAGTCCAGGTGAGCCCCAGGTGCCGACCAGTCACCAGATCCAGGTGCGGACCAGCTAAGGACCAGATTCACCAGGCCCAATGAAGCCAAGGGGTGACCAGAATCACCAGGTAAGGGTGAGGCCCAGAGGGGGAACCAGAGTAACCAGTTTAGTTGAGGCCCAGAATGGGACCAGAGGTCCCTGGTCAAAGTGAGGCCCAGGTGTGGAATACAGTATCCAGGTCCCAATCATGTCCGGGTGAGGACCAGAGTCACTAGGGCCATGCAGGCCCAGATGGGGAACAGAATCACTAGGTACTGGTGAGGCACAGAATAAGACCACAGACAGCAGTGTCAGGTGAGCCCCTTGTGGGAACCAGAGCAACTCTATCCAGCTGAGTCCCAGGTCCATGTGAGGCCCACGTGAGGACCAGATTCATCAGGTCGAATTGAGGCATAGCTGGGGACAAGAGTCACCAGATCTGGGTGCGGCCTAGGTGGGGCAAGATTCAGCAGTTCTGAGTTACGTCAAAGTGGGGACAAGAGACACCAGGTACAGGTGATGCCAAACTGAGGAGCAGAGTCACCAGACCCAGGTGAGGTCCATGTTGGAAAGAGAGTCATCAGGTCCAGGAGAGGTCCAGGTGGGGACCAGAGTCCACCGATCCAGGTGAAGCCCAGGTGGGGACCAGAGTCACTAGGTCCAGATGAGGCCCAGGTGAGGATCAGAGTTACCAGATACACGTGAGGCCCCGGCGGGGATCAGAGCCAAGAGGTCCATGTGAGGCCGGCTTGGGGACCATGGGCAAGAAGTCTACTTGAGGCCCAGGTGTGGAACACAGTAAGCAGGTCCAGGTGAGTCCCCGGTGGTGACAAGAGTCACCACGTCCAGTTGAGGCCCAGTTGGGGACCAGGATCACTAGGTACAGGGGAGGCCCTTGAAAGAACCAGAGTCAACAATTCGAGGTCAGGCGTAGGTGGCAACCAGGGTCAGCAGGTCCAAGTAAAGCCAAAGTGGGGTTCACAGTCAAGAGTGCATGGGGAGACCCAGAGGGGACCAGAGTCACCTGGTCCAGGTGAGGTCCAGTTGCGGAACACGCTCACCGGGTCTCCATTTTTCCCAGTTGAGGACCATGGTCAACAGGGCCAGGTGAGGCACAGATGGGGACCGGAGTCCCCAAATCCAGGTGAAGCCCAGGTGGGGACCACAGTCACCAGATCCAGAGTAGTCTCACGTGCAGACCAGAAACACCAGGTCCAGGTGAGGTGCAGGTGTCAACCACACTCATCAGGTCCTGGTGAGGCCCTGGTGGGGACCAGAGTCACGAGTTACATGAGAAGCTAGAAACACTGCAGCCACCAGGTCCATATGATGTCCATGTGGGAACGCGAATCACCAGTTACAGTTGAGGACCATGTGGGGATCCGACTCACCATGTCCAGGTGAGACCCGGGTGGGAACCAGTGTCACCATGTCCAGGTGTGGCCCAGGTGAATACCAGAGTTAATAGGTCTGGCTGAGTCACTGTTAGTGAACAGTGTAACCGTATCCTGATGCTACGCAGGTGGGTACCAGAGACACCAGGTCCTGGTGAGGCCCAGGTTGGACCAGAGACATGAGGTCCAGGTGAGGTCCCGATGGGAACCACAGTCACCAGGTCAGGTGAGGCCATGCTTTGGATCAGAGTCACCAGTTACAGGTGAGGCCCAGGTGGAGCGAGAGTCACCTGGTACAGAAGAGGCCAAAGTCAGGACCAGAGTTACCAGGATCAGGTGTGTCCCAGTGGGGAATACAATAAACATGTCCCAATGATGCCCAGGGAGAACCAGAGTCACCAGGTCCAGATGAGGAGTAGGTTGTGAGCATATTCACTAGGTTCCGGTGAGGCCCAGTTGAGGACCAGTGTCACGAGGTCTAGTTAACTCCTAGAGGGGTACCAGATTCACCTGGTCTAGGTGACATCACGTTGGAGACCAGAGTCACCATGTCAGGCTGAGGCCCAGGGGGGATCCAGATTCATCATGTCCAGGTGAGGCTCAGGTGTGGAACAGAGTATCCAGGTCATAATGGTCCACAGGTGAGGACCAGAGTCACCAGATCTGGATGAGGCCCAGTTAGTTTCAGAGTCACCAGTTCCAGGTGAGGTCAAGAAGGAGTCCACAGCAATCAGGTCCACGGGGGGAACAAAGTCACCAGGAGAAGGTGAGGCCCAGATGGGGACCAGATTCACCAGGTCCAGGTGAGGCCCAGGTGGTGACCAGAGTCCCCGGGTCTGGGAGAGGACCAGGTAAGCACCACATTCACCAGGTCCAAGGGGCACACGTGAGGACCTGAGTCACCATGTATGGGTGACGCCCAGGTGAAACACCACTCACCAGGTCCAGGTGAGGCCAACCTGCAGGCCTGAGTCACCAGATCCAGGTGAGGTCCATGTTGGAAAGAGAGTCACAAGGTCCAGGAGAGTTCCAGGTGGGAACCAGAGTCGGCAGATCCAGGTGAAGTCCAGGTGGGGACCAGAGTCACCAGATCCAGGTGAAGCCCAGCTGGGGACCAGAGACACCAGATCCAGGTGAAAGCCAGGTGGGGACCAGAGTCACTAGGTCCAGATGAGGCCAGTTGAGGACCAGAGTTACCAGGTACACGAGAGGCCCCGGTGGGGATCAGAGGCAACAGGTACATGTGAGGCCGGCTTGGGGACCATGGTCAACAGGTCTTCTTGAGGCTTAGGTGTGGAACACAGTAACCGGGTCTAGGTGAGTAACCGGTGGTGACAAATGTTACCACGTCCAGGTGAGGCCCAGGTGGGGACCAGGATCACCAGGTCCAGGGGAGGCCCTTGAAAGTACCAGAGTCCACAGTACGACGTCAGTGCAGGTGGGAAGCAGGGTCAGCAGGTCCAAGTCAGTCCAAAGTGGGGTTCACAGTCACTAGGGCACGGTGAGACTCAGAGGGGGACCAGAGTCACCTGGTCCAGGTGAGGTCCAGTTGTGGAACACAGTCACCGGGTCCCAATTTTGCCCAGTTGAGGACCATGGTCAACAGGGCCAGGTGACGCCCAGATGGGGACCGGAGTCCCCAAATCCAGGTGAAGCCCAGGTGGAGACCACAGTCACCAGATCCAGGGTAGTCTCAGATGCAGACCAGAATCACCAGGTCCAGGTGAGGTGCAGGTGGCAACCACACTCACCAGGTCCCGGTGAGGCCCTGGTGGGGACCAGAGTCACGAGGTACATGAGAAGCTAGAAACACTGCAGCCACCAGATCCACATGATATCCATGTGGGAACGACAATCACCAGTTACAGGTGAGGACCAGGTGGGTATCCAACTCACCATGTCCAGGTCAGACCCAGGTGGGAACCAGTGTCACCATGTCCAAGTGTGGACCAGGTGAAGACGAAAGTTAATAGGTTCGGCCGGGTCGCTCTTAGTGAACAGTGTAACCATATCCTGATGCTACTCAGGTGGATACAAGATACAAGGTCCTGGTGAGTCCCAGTTGGGACCAGAGACATGAGGACCAGGTGAGGTACCGATGGAAACCACAGTCACCAGGTCAGGTGAGGCCATGCTTAGGATCAGAGTCACCACTTACAGGTGAGGTCCAGGGGGAGCCAGAGTCACATGGCACAGAAGAGGCCAAAGTCAGGACCACAGTTACCACGATCAGGTCAGTCCCACTGGGAATAGAGTAACAACGTACCGATGATGCCCAGGTAGAACCACAGTTACCAGGTCCAGTTGCAGCCAACCTAAAGGCCATGCAGTGGAACCATGTCCCGATGATGCCCAGGTAGGGAAGAGAGTCACCAGGTCCAAATGAGGCCCAGATGGTGCATATTCAATCGGTCCAGGTGAGGCCCAGTTGAGGACCAGAGTCACCAGACTTGGTTGAGGCCTAGAGAGGTACCAGAATCACCTGGTCCAGGTGACATCCAGATGGATCCAGAGTCACCAGGTCAGGGTGAGGCCCAGAGATGTTCCAGAGTCATCATGTCCAGGTGAGGCTCAGGTGTGGAACAGAGTCACCAAGTACCAAAGTTGCCCAGGTGAGGACCAGAGTCAACAGGTCCAAGTGAGG
This sequence comes from Canis lupus familiaris, assembly GCF_011100685.1. NCBI lineage: Eukaryota > Metazoa > Chordata > Mammalia > Carnivora > Canidae > Canis > Canis lupus. The sequence continues at coordinate 100,710 of NW_023330716.1, read as the reverse complement.
CCCACGTGGGGACCTGTGTCACCAGGCATGTGCGAGGCCCAGGTGGCATTCCCACTCACCAGGTCCAGGTGAGGCCAACCTGCAGGCCATGAAGAGGAACCATGTCCCGATGATGCCCAGGTAGGGACCAGAGTTACCAGATCCAGGTGAGGCCAACCTGCAGGCCATGCAGTGGAACCATGTCCCGATGATGCCCCGGTAGGCACCAGAGGAACCAGGTCCAAATGAGGCCCTGATGGAGCATATTCACTACGTCCGGATGAGGCCCATTTGAGGACCAGAGTCACCAGAACTGGTGAGGCCTAGAGGGGTACCAGAATCACCTGGTCCAGGTGACATCCAAATGAGGACCTGAGTCACCAGGTCCAGGTGAGGTCCCTGTGGGAACCAGTCACCTCGTCCTGGTGAGGCCAAGGTGGGACCACAGTCACCAGGTCCAGGTGAGGCCCAGGTATATAAGAGAGTATCCAGGACCCAATGATGCCCAGGTAAGGACCAGAGTCAACAGGTCCAGGAGAGGCCCAAATATGGATCAGAGTCATTGTGTTCCAGGTGAGGCCAGATGGAGACCACAGGAACCAGGTCCAGGAGAGCCCCATATGGGAACCAGAGCTACCAGATCCAGGTGAGTTCCAGGTGGGACCACAGTCACAAAGTCCAGGTGAGGCGCAGATGGCAACAGGATTCACCAAATCCAGTGAGGCCCAGGTGGCGCCCAGTCACTAGATCCACGTGCAGACCAGCTTAGGGCCAGATTCACCAGGCCCAAGTGAAGCCCAAGGGGTGACCACAGTCACCAGTTAAGGGTGAGGTCTAAAGGGGTAACCAGAGTAACCAGTTTAGTTTGAGGCCCAGAATGGGACCAGAGGTCCCTGGTCAAAGTGAGGCCCAGGTGTGGCATAGAGTATCCAGGTCCCAATGATGCCTGGGTGAGGACCAGAGTCACTAGGGCCATGCAGGCCCAGATGGGGAACAGAATCACTAGGTCATGGTGAGGCATAGAATAAGACCAGAGTCACCAGTATCAGGTGAGCGCCTTTTGGGAACCAGAGCCACTCTATCCAGCTGAGTCCCAGGTCCATGTGAGGCCCACGTGAGGAGCAGATTCATCAGGTCGAATTGAGGCATAGCTGGAGCCAAGAGTCACCAGGTCTGGGTGCGGCCTAGGTGGGGCATGATTCAGCAGTTCTGAGTTAGGTCAAAGTGGGGACGAGAGACACCAGGTCCAGGTGAGGCCAAACTGAGGACCAGAGTCACCAGATCGAGGTGAGTTCCAGGTGGGGACCAGAGTCACCAGATCCAGGTGAAGTCCAGGTGGGGACCAGAGTCTCTAGGTGCAGATGAGGCCGAGGTGAGGACCAGACTTACCAGGTACACGTGAGGCCACGGTGGGAATCAGTGCAACAGGTCCATGTTAGGCGGGCTAGGGGACTATGGTCAAGAGTTGTACTTGAGGCCCAGGTGTGGAACACAGTTAGCAGGTCCAGGTGAGTCCCGGTGGAGACAAGAGTCACCACGTACATGTGAGGCCCAGGTGGGCACCAGGATCACCAGGTACAGGGGAGGCCCTTGAAAAAACCAGAGTCAACAGTTCGAGGTCAGGCGCAGGTGGCAACCAGGTTCAGCAGGTCGAAGCCAGGCCAAAGTGGGGTTCACAGTCACTAGGGCACGGTGAGACCCAGAGGGGGACCAGAGTCATCTGTTCCAGGTGAGGTACAGTTGTGGAACACAGTCACAGGCTCCCAATTTTGCCCACTTGAGGACCATGGTCAACAGGGCCAATTGAGGCCAGATGGGGACCGGATTCCTCAAATCCAGGTGAATCCCAGGTGGGGACCACAGTCACCAGATCCAGGGTAGTCTCAGGTGCAGACCAGAATCACCAGGTCCAGGTGAGGTGCAGGTGGCAACCACACTCACCAGGTCCCGGTGAGGCCCTGGAGGGGACCAGAGTCCGAGGTACATGAGAAGCTAGAAACACTGCAGCCAGCAGGTCCACATGATGTCCATGTGGGAACGCGAATCACCAGTTACAGTTGAGGACCAGGTGGGGATCCGACTCACCATGTCCAGGTGAGACCCAGGTGGGAACCAGTATCACCATGTCCACGTGTGGCCCAGGTGAAGGCTAGAGTTAATACGTCCAGCTGGGTCACTGTTATTGAACAGTGTAACCATATCCTGATGCTACCGAGGTGGGTACCGAGACACCAGGTCCTGGTGAGGCCCAGCTGGGACCAGAGACATGAGTTCCAGGTGAGGTCCCGATGGGAACCACAGTCACCATGTCAGGTGAGGCCATTCTTAGGATCAGAGTGGACCTAGTGGTCCAGGAACCAGTTACAGGTGAGGCCCAGGTGGAGCCAGAGTCACCTGGTACAGAAAATGCCAAAGTCATACCAATGTTACAAGGATCAGGTCAGTCCCAGAGGGGAATAGAGTAACCATGTCCCGATGATGCCCACGTAGAACGAGAGTCATCATGTCCAGATGAGGCGCAGTTGGGGAGCATATTCACAAGGTCCCGGTGAGGCCCAGTTGAGGACTAGAGTCACCAGGTTTGGTTGAGGCCTAGAGGGGTACCAGATTTACCTGGTCTAGGTGACATCAAGATGGGGATCAGAGTCACCATGTCAGGGTGAGGCCCAGAGGGGATCCAGAGTCATCGTGTCCAGGTGAGGCTCAGGTGTGGAACAGAGTATCCAGGTCTTAATGGTCCACATGTGAGGACCAGAGTCACCAGATCTGGGAGAGGCCCAGTTAGGATCAGAGTTACCACATCCAGGTGAGGCCAAGGTTTCCACAGCAATCAGGTCCAGGTGGGGAACAAAGTCACCAGGATTAGGTGATGCCCAGGTGGTGACCAGATTTACCAGTTCCGGGTGAGGACTAGGTAAGTACCACATTCACCAGGTCCAAGTGAGGACCACGTGGGGACCTGTGTCACCAGGCATGGGTAAGACCCAGGTGGGAACCCCACTCACCAGGTCAAGATGAGGCCAACCTGCAGGCCATGCAGAGGAACCATGTCCCGATGATGCCCAGGTAGGGACCAGAGTTACCAGGTCCAGGTGAGGCCACATGCAGGCCATGCAGGGGAACCATTTCCCGATGATGCCCAGGTAGGGAAGACAGTCACCAGGTCCAAATGAGGCCCAGATGGAGCATATTCACTAGGTACAGGTGAGGCCCAGTTGAGGACCAGAGTCACCAGATCTGGTTGAGGACTAGAGGGGTACCAGAATCACCTGGTCCAGGTGACATCCCGATGGGGACCAGAGTCACCAGGTCAGGGTGAGTCCCAGAGAGGTTCCAGAGTCATCATGTGCAGGTGAGGCTCAGGTGTGGAACAGAGTCACCAGGTACCAATGATGACCAGGTGAGGACCAGAGTCACCAGGTCTGGGTGACACGCAGATAGGATCAGCGTCACCAGTTCCAGGTGAGGCCAAGAAAGAGTCCACAGCAATCAGGTCCAGGTGGGGAATAAAGTCACCAGGACTGGGTGAGGCCCAGATGGGGACCAGATTCACCAGGTCCAGGTGAGGACCAGGTGGTCACCAGAGTCCCCGGTTCTGGGAGAGGACCAGGGAAGGACCAGATTCACCAGGTCCAAGAGGCCCACGTGGGGACCTGAGTCACCAGGTATGGGTGAGGTCCTGGTGGCAACCCCACTCACCAGGTCCAGTGAGGCCAACCTGCAGGCCAGAGTCACCAGTTCCAGGTGAGGCCCAAGTGGGGACCGGAGTCACCAGGTAAATGTGAGTCTACAAGAACACCACAGTCACCAGGTTCAGATGTGGTTCATGTGGGAACGAGAGTCACCAGGTCCAGGTAAGACCCAGGTGGAGACAAGTCACCAGGACCAGATTGAGGCCTAGGTGGGGGGACCAGGGTCATCAGGACCAGTTGAGGCCAAAGTGTGGAGCAAAGTTATAATGTCCAGGTGAGGCCCAGGTGGGGAACAGAGTAACCATGTCCCATTGATGCCAGGTGGGAAAAGAGTCACAAGGTCCAGAAGAGGCCTAAGTGAGGAGTAGAATCACCAGGTCCTTTCGAGGACCAGTTGAGGACCAGTGTCCCCAGCTCCGGGTGAAACCCATAGGGGGACCAGCGTCACCCGGTTCTGGTGATATCCAAGAGGGGACCAGAGTCAGCACGTCAGGGAGAGATCCAGAGTCGGACGAGAATCACTAGGTCCAGGTGAGGCCCCGATGTGGAACTGAGATAACAGGACCCATGATGACCATATGAGGACCTGTGTCACCACGTCCAGGTGAGGTCCCTGTGGGAACCAGTCACCTCGTCCTGGTGAGGCCCAGGTGGGATCACAGTCACCAGGTCCAGGTGAGGCCCAGGTATATAAGAGAGTATCCAGGACCCAATGATGCTCAGGTAAGGACCAGTGTCAACAGGTCCAGGAGAGGCCCAAATATGGATCAGAGTCATTGTGAGCCTGTTGAGGCCAGATGGAGACCACAGGAACCAGGTCCAGGAGAGCCCCATATGGGAACCAGAGCCACCAGATCCAGGTGAGGTCCAGGTGGGACCACAGTCACGAAGTCCAGGTGAGGCGCAGATGGCAACAGGATTCACCAAATCCAGGTGAGGCCCAGGTGGCGCCCAGTCACCACATCCACGTGCGGACCAGCTTAGGACCAGATTCACCAGGCCCAAGTGAAGCCCAAGGGGTGACCACAGTCACCAGGTAAGGGTGAGGTCTAAAGGGGTAACCAGAGTAACCAGTTTAGTTTGAGGCCCAGAATGGGACCAGAGGTCCCTGGTCAAAGTGAGGCCCAGGTGTGGCATAGAGTATCCAGGTCCCAATGATGCCTGGGTGAGGACCAGAGTCACTAGGGCCATGCAGGCCCAGATGGGGAACAGAATCACTAGGTCATGGTGAGGCATAGAATAAGACCAGAGTCACCAGTATCAGGTGAGCGCCTTTTGGGAACCAGAGCCACTCTATCCAGCTGAGTCCCAGGTCCATGTGAGGCCCACGAGAGGACCAGATTCATCAGGTCGAATTGAGGCATAACTGGGGACAAGAGTCACCAGGTCTGCGTGCGGCCTATGTGGGGCAAGATTCAGCAGTTCTGAGTTAGGTCAAAGTGGGGACGAGAGACACCAGGTCCAGGTGAGGCCAAACTGAGGACCAGAGTCACCAGATCGAGGTGAGTTCCAGGTGGGGACCAGAGTCACCAGTTCCAGGTTAAGTCCAGGTGGGGACCAGAGTCTCTAGGTGCAGATGAGGCCCAGGTGAGGACCAGACTTACCAGGTACACGTGAGGCACCGGTGGGAATCAGAGGCAACAGGTCCATGTTAGGCGGGCTAGGGGACTATGGTCAAGAGTTGTACTTGAGGCCCAGGTGTGGAACACAGTAAGCAGGTCCAGGTGAGTCCCCAGTGGTGACAAGAGTCACCACGTCCAGTTGAGGCCCAATTGGAGACCAGGATCACCAGGTACAGGGGAGGCCCTTGAAAGAACCAGAGTCAACAGTTCGAGGTCAGGCGCAGGTGGCAACCAGGGTCAGCAGGTCGAAGCCAGGCCAAAGTGGGGTTCACAGTCACTAGGGCACGGTGAGACCCAGAGGTGGACCAGAGTCATCTGTTCCAGGTGAGGTCCAGTTGTGGAACAGTCACAGGGTCCCAATTTTGCCCAGTTGAGGACCATGGTCAACAGGGCCAATTGAGGCCCAGATGGGGACCAGAGTCCCCAAATCCAGGTGAAGCCAAGGTGGGGACCACAGTCACCAGATCCAGGGTAGTCTCAGGTGCAGACCAGAATCACCAGGTCCAGGTGAGGTGCAGGTGGCAACCACACTCACCAGGTCCCGGTGAGGCGCTGGTGGGGACCAGAGTCTGAGGTACAAGAGAAGCTAGAAACACTGCAGCCAACAGGTCCACATGATGTCCTTGTGGGAACGAGAATCACCAGTTACAGGTGAGGACCAGGTGGGGATCCGACTCACCATGTCCAGGTGAGACCCAGGTGGGAACCAGTATCACCATGTCCACGTGTGGCCCAGGTGAAGGCTAGAGTTAATAGGTCCGGATGGGTCACTGTTATTGAACAGTGTAACCATATCCTGATGCTACCGAGGTGGGTACCGAGACACCAGGTCCTGGTGAGGCCCAGCTGGGACCAGAGACATGAGTTCCAGGTGAGGTCCCGATGGGAACCACAGTCACCAGGTCAGGTGAGGCCATTCTTAGGATCAGAGTCACCAGTTACAGGTGAGGCCCAGGTGGAGCCAGAGTCACCTGGTACAGAAAATGCCAAAGTCATACCAATGTTACAAGGATCAGGTCAGTCCCAGAGGGGAATACAGTAACCATGTCCCGATGATGCCCACGTAGAACGAGAGTCATCATGTCCAGATGAGGCGCAGTTGGGGAGCATATTCACAAGGTCCCGGTGAGGCCCAGTTGAGGACTAGAGTCACCAGGTTTGGTTGAGGCCTAGAGGGGTACCAGATTCACCTGGTCTAGGTGACATCCAGATGGGGACCAGAGTCACCATGTCAGGGTGAGGCCCAGAGGGGATCCAGAGTCATCATGTCCAGGTGAGGCTCAGGTGTGGAACAGAGTATCCAGGTCTTAATGGTCCACATGTGAGGACCAGAGTCACCAGATCTGGGAGAGGCCCAGTTAGGATCAGAGTTACCACATCCAGGTGAGGCCAAGAAGGTTTCCACAGCAATCAGGTCCAGGTGGGGAACAAAGTCACCAGGATTAGGTGATGCCCAGGTGGTGACCAGATTTACCAGTTCCGGGTGAGGACTAGGTAAGTACCACATTCACCAGGTCCAAGTGAGGACCACGTGGGGACCTGTGTCACCAGGCATGGGTAAGACCCAGGTGGGAACCCTACTCACCAGGTCAAGATGAGGCAAACCTGCAGGCCATGCAGAGGAACCATGTCCCGATGATGCCCAGGTAGGGACCAGAGTTACCAGGTCCAGGTGAGGCCAACATGCAGGCCATGCAGGGGAACCATTTCCCGATGATGCCCAGGTAGGGAAGACAGTCACCAGGTCCAAATGAGGCCCAGATGGAGCTTATTCACTAGGTACAGGTGAGGCCCAGTTGAGGACCAGAGTCACCAGATCTGGTTGAGGACTAGAGGGGTACCAGAATCACCTGGTCCAGGTGACATCCCGATGGGGACCAGAGTCACCAGGTCAGGGTGAGGCCCAGCGAGGTTCCAGAGTCATCATGTGCAGGTGAGGCTCAGGTGTGGAACAGAGTCACCAGGTACCAATGATGACCAGGTGAGGACCAGAGTCACCAGGTCTGGGTGACGCGCAGATAGGATCAGAGTCACCAGTTCCAGGTGAGGCCAAGAAAGAGTCCACAGCAATCAGGTCCAGGTGGGGAACAAAGTCACCAGGACTGGGTGAGGCCCAGATGGGGACCGGATTCACCAGGTCCAGGTGAGGACCAGGTGGTCCCCAGAGTCCCCGGTTCTGGGAGAGGACCAGGGAAGGACCAGATTCACCAGGTCCAAGAGGCCCACGTGGGGACCTGAGTCACCAGGTATGGGTGAGGTCCTGGTGGCAACCCCACTCACCAGGTCCAGTGAGGCCAACCTGCAGGCCAGAGTCACCAGTTCCAGGTGAGGCCCAAGTGGGGACCGGAGTCACCAGGTAAATGTGAGTCTACAAGAACACCACAGTCACCAGGTCCAGATGTGGTTCATGTGGGAAAGAGAGTCACCAGGTCCAGGTAAGACCCAGGTGGAGACAAGTCACCAGGTCCAGATTGAGGCCTAGGTGGGGGGACCAAGGTCATCAGGACCAGTTGAGGCCAAAGTGTGGAGCAAAGTTATAATGTCCAGGTGAGGCCCAGGTGGGGAACAGAGTAACCATGTCCCATTGATGCCAGGTGGGAAAAGAGTCACAAGGTCCAGAAGAGGCCTAAGTGAGGAGTAGAATCACCAGGTCCTTTCGAGGACCAGTTGAGGACCAGTGTCCCCAGCTCCGGGTGAAACCCATAGGGAGACCAGCGTCACCCGGTTCTGGTGATATCCAAGTGGGGACCAGAGTCAGCACGTCAGAGAGAGATCCAGAGTCGGACGAGAATCACTAGGTCCAGGTGAGTCCCCGATGTGGAACTGAGATACCAGGACCCATGATGACCATATGAGGACCTGTGTCACCACGTCCAGGTGAGGTCCCTGTGGGAACCAGTCACCTCGTCCTGGTGAGGCCCAGGTGGGACCACAGTCACCATGTCCAGGTGAGGCCCAGTTATATAAGAGAGTATCCAGGTCCCAATGATGCCCAGGTAAGGACCAGAGTCAGCAGGTACAGGAGAGGCCCAAATATGGATCAGAGTCATTGTGTTCCAGGTGAGGCCAGATGGAGACCACAGGAACCAGGTCCAGGAGAGCCCCATATGGGAACCAGAGCCACCAGATCCAGGTGAGGTTCAGGTGGGACCACAGTCAAAAGGTCTGGGTGAGGCGCAGATGGCAACAGGATTCACCAAGACCAGGTGACGCCCAGGTGGCGACGAGTCACCATCCAGGTGAGGAACACCTAAGGACCAGATTCACCAGGCCCAAGTGAAACCCAAGGGTGACCAGAGTCACCAGGTAAGGGTGAGGCCCAGAGGGGGAACCAGAGTAACCAGTTTAGTTTGAGGCCCAGAATGGGACCAGAGGTCCCTGGTCAAAGTGAAGCCCAGGTGGGGAATAGAGTATCCAGGTCCCAATGATGCCTGGGTGAGGACCAGAGTCACTAAACCATGCAGGCCCAGATGGGGAACAGATTCACTAGGTCCTGTTGAGCCATAGATAAGACCACAGTCAGCAGTATCAGGTGAGCCCCTTGTGGGAACCGGAGCCACTCTATCCAGCTGAGTCCCAGGTCCATGTGAGGCCCACGTGAGGACCAGATTCATCATGTCGAATTGAGGCATAGCTGGGGACAAGTGTCACCGGGTCTGGGAGCGGCCTAGGTGGGGCAAAATTCAGCAGTTCTGAGTTAGGTCAAAGTGGGGACGAGAGACACCAGGTCCAGGTGAGGCCAAACTGAGGACGAGAGTCACCAGATCCAGGGGAGGTCCATGTTGGAAGGAGAGTCTCGAGGTCCAAGAGTGGTCCTGGTGGGTATCAGAGTCACCAGTCCAGGTGAGGTCAAGAAGGAGTCCACATCAATCAGGTCCAGGCGGGTAACAAAGTCACCAGGTCTCGGTGAGGCCCAAATTGGGATCAGATTCACCAGGTCCAGGTGATTCCCAGGTTGTGACCAGAGTTACCAATTCCGGGTTAGGTCCAGGTAAGGACCAGATTCACAAGTTCCAAGTGAGCCCCACGTGGGGACCTGTGTCACCAGGTATGGGTGAGGCACAGGTGGCAACCACACTCACCAGATCCAGGAGAGGACATCCTTCGCTCCATGCAGAGGAACCGTGTCCCGATGATGCCCATGTAGGAACCAGATTTACCAGGTCCAGGTGATGCCAACCTGCAGGTCATGCAGTGGAACCATGTCCCCATGGTGCCCAGGGAGGGACCTGAGTCACCAGGTCCAAATGAGGCCCAGATGGAGCATATTCACTAGGTCCAGGTGAGGCCCAGTTGAGGACCAGAGTCACCAGATCTGGTTGAGGCCAGAGGGGTACATAATCACCTGGTCAAGGTGACATCAAGATGGGGACCAGAGTCACCAGGTCAGGGTGAGGCCCAGAGAAGTTCCAGAGTCATCATGTCCAGGTGAGGCTCAGGTGTGGAACAGAGTCAACAGGTACCAATCATGCCCAGATGAGGACCAGAGTCACCAGGTCTGGGTGACGAGCAGATAGGATCAGAGTCACCAGTTCCAGGTGAGGCAAAGAAAGAGTCCACAGCAATCGGGTCCAGGTGGGGAACAAAGTAACCAGGACTGGGTGAGGCCCAGATGCGGACCAGATTCACCTTGTTCAGGTGAGGCCCAGGTGATGACCAGAGTCCCCAGGTTGGGAGAGGACCAGGTAAGGACCAGATTCACCAGATCTGGGTGACGCGCAGATAGGATTAGAGTCACCAGTTCCAGGTGAGGCCAAGAAAGAGTCCATAGCAATCAGGTCCAGGTGGGGAACAAAATCACCAGGACTGGGTGAGGCCCAGATGGGGACCTGATTCACCAGGTCCAGGTGAGGCCCAGCGGGTGACCAGCGTCCCCGGTTCTGGGAGAGGAGCAAGTAAGGACCATATTCACCAGGTCCAAGAGGCCCCCGTGGGGACCTCTGTCACTTGGTACGGGTGAGCCCAAGGTGGCACCCCACTCACCACTTCCAGGTAAGGCAAACCAGCAGGCCAGAGACACCAGATCCAGGTGAGGCCCTAGTGGGGATCGGAGTCACCAGGTAAATGTGAGTCTACAAGAACACCACAGTCACCAGGTCCAGGTGTGGTTCATGTGGGAACGAGAGTCACCACGTCCACGTGAGACCCAGCTGAAGACCAGAGTTAATAGGTCCGGATGGGTCACTGTTAATGAACAGTGTAACCATATCCCGATGCTACCCAGGTAGGTACCAGAGACACCAGGTCCTGGTGAGTCCCAGGTGGGACCAGAGACATGAGGTCCAGGTGAGGTCCCGATGGGAACCACAGTCACCAGGTCAGGTGAGGCGATGCATATGATCAGAGTCACCAGTTACAGGTGAGGCCCAGTTGGAGCCCGAGTCACCTTTTACAGAAAAGGCCAAAGTCAGGACCAGAGTTACCAGGATCAGGTCAGTCTCAGTGGGGAATAGAGTAACCATGTCCCGATGATGCCCAAGTAGAACCAGAGACACCAGGTCCAGATGAGGCGCAGGTGCGGAGCATATTCACTAGGTCCCGGTGAGGCCCAGTTGAGGACCAGAGTCACCAGGTATAGTTGAGGCCTAGAGGGGTACCAGATTCACCTGGTCTAGGTGACATCCAAATGGGGACCAGAGTCACCAAGTCAGGCTGAGGCCCAGAGGTGATCCAGAGTCATCGTGTCCAGGTGAGGCTCAGGTGTGTAACAAAGTATCCAGGTCATAATGGTCCACAGGTGAGGACCAGAGTCACCAGATCTGGGTGAGGCCCAGTTAGGATCAGAGTCACCAGTTCCAGGTGAGGCCAAGAAGGAGTCCACAGCAATCAGGTCCAGGTGGGAAACAAAGTCACCAGGACTGGGTGTGGCCCAGATGGGGACCAGATTCACCAGGTCCAGGTGATTCCCAGGTGGTGTCCAGGGTTACCAGTTCCGGGTGAGGACCAGGTAAGGACCAGATTCACCAGTTCCAAGAGGCCCACGTAGGGACCTGAGTCACCAGGTATGGGTGAGCCCCAGGTGGCAACCCCACTCACGACGTCCAGGTGAGGCCAACATGCAGGCCATGCAGAGGAACCGTGTCCCGATGATGTCCAGGTAGGGACCAGAGTTACCGGGTCCCGGTGAGGCCAACCTGCAGGCCATGCAGTGGAACCATGTCCCGATGGTGCCCACGTAGGGACCAGAGTCACCAGGTCCAAATGAGGCCCAGATGGAGCATATTCACTAGGTCCAGTTGAGGCCCATTTGAGGACCAATGTCACCAGATATGGTTGAGGCCCAGAGGGGTACCAGAATCCCCTGGTACAGGTGACATACAGATGGGGACAAGAGTGACCAGGTCAGGGTGAGGCCCAGGTATATAAGAGAGTATCCAGGTCCCAATGATGCCCAGGTAAGGACCAGAGTCACCAGGTCCAGGAGAGGTCCAGGTGCGGACCAGTGTCACCAGATACATGTGAAGTCCAGGTGGGGACCAGAGTCACCAGATCGAGGTGAAGCCCAGGTGGGGACCAGAGTCACTAGGTGCAGATGAGGCCCAGGTGAGGACCAGAGTTACCAGGTACACGTGAGGCACCAGTGGGGATCAGAGGCAACAGGTCCATGTGAGGCCGGCTTGGGGACCATGGTCAACAGGTCTACTTGAGGCTCACGTGTGGACCACAGTAACCAGCTCCAGGTGAGTCCCCGGTGGTGACAAGAGTCACCACGTCCAGGTGAGGCCCAGGTGGGCACCAGGATCACCAGGTACAGGGGAGGCACTTGAAAGAACCAGAGTAAACAGTTCGAGGTCAGGTGCAGGTGGCAACCAGGGTCAGCAGGTCCAAGTAAGGCCAAAGTGGTGTCCACAGTCACTAGGGCACGGTGAGACCCAGAGTGGGACCAGAGTCACCAGGTCCAGGTGAGGCCCAGGTATATAAGAGAGTATCCAGGTCCCAATGATGCCCAGGTAAGGACAAGAGTCAACAGGTCCAGGAGAGGCCCAAATATGGATCACAGTCATTGTGTTCCAGGTGAGTCCAGATGGAGACCACAGGAACCAGGTCCAGGAGAGCCCCATATGGGAAGCAGAGCTACCAAATCCAGGTGAGGTCCAGGTGGGACCACAGTCACAAGGTCCAGATGAGTCGCAGGTGCCAACATAATTCACCAGGTCCAGGTGAGGCCCAGGTGGCGACCAGTCACCAGATCCAGGTGAGAACCAGCTAAGGACCAGATTCACCAGGCACAAGTGAAGCACAAGGGGTGACCAGAGTCACCAGGTAAGAGTGAAGCCCAGAGGTGGAACCAGAGTAACCAGTTAAGTTTGAGGCCCAGAATGGTACCAGAGTTCCATGGTCAGAGTGAGACCCAGGTGTGGAATAGAGTATCCAGGTCCCAATGATGCCTGGGTGAGGACCAGAGTCACTAAGCCATGCAGGCCCAGATGAGGAACAGAATCACTAAGTCCTCGTGAGGCATAGAATAAGACCACAGTCAGCAGTATCAGGTGAGCCGCTTGTGGGAACCAGAGCCACTCTATCCAGCTGAGTCCCAGGTCCATGTGAGGCCCACTTGAGGACTAGATTCATCAGGTCGAATTGAGGCATAACTGGGGACAAGGGTCTCCAGGTCTGGATGTGGCCTAGGTCGGGCAAGACTCAGCAGTTCTGAGTTAGGTCAAAGTGGGGACGAGAGACACCAGGTCCAGGTGAGGCCAAACTGAGGACCAGAGTCACCAGATCCAGGTGAGATCCATGCTGGAAAGAGAGTCAACAGGTCCAGGAGAGGTCCAGGTGGGGACCAGAGTCACCAGATCCAGGTGAAGTCCAGGTGAGGACCAGAGTCACCAGATCCAGGTGAAGCCCAGGTGGGGACCAGTGTCACTAGGTCCAGATGATTCCCATGTGAGGACCAGATTTACCAGGTACACCTAGGCCCCGGTGGGGAACAGAGGCAACAGGTCCATGTGAGGCCGGCTTGGGAACCATGGACAACAGGTCGAATTCGGGCCCAGGTGTGGAACACAGTAAGCATGTCCAGGTGAGTCTCCGGCAGTGACAAGTGTCACCACGTCCAGGTGAGGCCCAGGTGGGGACCAGGACCACCAGGTCCAGGGGAGGCCCTTGAAAGAACCAGAGTCAACAGTTCGAGGTCAGGCGCAGGTGGCAACCAGGGTCAGCAGGTCCAAGTCAGGCCAAAGTGGGGTTCACAGTCACTAGGGCACGGTGAGACCCAGAGGGGGAACAGAGTCACCTGGTCCAGGTGAGGTCCAGTTGTGGAACACAGTCACTGGGTCCCAAATTTTGCCCAGTTGAGGACCACGGTCAACAGGGCCAGGTGAGGCCCAGATGGGGACCGGGGTCCCCAAATCCAGGTGAATCCCAGGTGGGGACCACAGTCACCAGATCCAGGGTAGTCTCAGGTGCAGACCAGAATCACCAGGTCCAGGTGAGGTGCAGGTGGCAACCACACTCACCAGGTCCCGGTGAGGCTCTGGTGGTGACCAGGGTCACGAGGTACATGAGAAGCTAGAAACACTGCAGCCACCAGGTCTACATGATTCCATGTGGGAACGAGAATCACCAGTTACAGGTGAGGACCAGGTGGGGATCCGACTTACAATGTCCAGGTGAGGACAATGTGGGAACCAGTGTTACCATGTCCAGGTGTGGCCCAGGTGAAGGCCAGAGTAAATAGGTCCCGCTGGGTCACTGTTCGTGAACAGTGTAACCATATCCTGATGCTACCCAGTTGGGTACCAGAGACACCAGGTCCTGGTGAGGCCCAGGTTGAGCCAGAGACATGAGGTTCAGGCGAGGTCCCGATGGGAACCACAGTCACCAGGTCAGGAGAGGCCATGCTTAGGATCAGAGTCACCAGTTACAGGTGAGGCCCAGGTGGAGCCAGAGTCACCTGGTAGAGAAGAGGCCAAAGTCAGGACCAGAGTCACCAGGTCAGGGTGAGGCCCAGAGAGGTTCCAGATTCATCATGTCCAGGTGAGGCTCAGGTGTGGAACAGAGTCACCAAGTACCAAAGATGCCCAAGTGAGGACCAGAGACACCAGATCTGAGTGACGCGCAGATAGGATCAGAGTCACCAGTTCCAGGTAAGGCAAAGAAAGAGTACACAGCAATCCGGAACAGGTGGGGAAAAAAGTCACCAGGACTGGGTGAGGCCCAGATGGGGACCAGATTCACCAGGTCCAGGTGAATCGAGGTGGTGACCGGCGCTGGGATAGGACTAGGTAAGGACCAGATTCACCAGGTAGAAGAGGCCCACGTGGGGACCTGTGTCCCCAGGTATGGCGGAGGCCCAGGTGGCTACCCCACTCACCAGGTCCAGGTGAGGCCAACCTGCAGGCCATGCAGAGGAACCATGTCCCGATGATGCCCAAGTAGGGATCAGAGTTACCAAGTACAGGTGAAGCCAAGCTGCAGGCCATTCAGTGGAAACATGTACCGATGATGCCAAGGTAGGGACCAGAGTCACCAGGTCCAAATGAGGCCCAGATGGAGCATAATCACTAGGTCCAGGTGAGGCCCAGTTGAGGACCAGAGTCACCCGATCTGGTTGAGGCCTAGAGGGGTACCAGAATCACTTGGTCCAGGTGACATCGAGATGGGGAACAGAGTCACCAGGTCAGGTTCAGTTCCAGAGAGCTTCCAGAGTCAAGATGTCCAGGGGAGCCTCAGGTGTGGAACAGAGTAACCAGGTACAAATGATGCCCAGCTGAGGACCAGAGTTACCAGGTAAACGTGCGGCCCCGGTGGGGATAAGTGGCAACAGGTCCATGTGAGTCCGGCTTTGGGACCATGGTCAACAGGTCTACTCCAAGCCCAGGTGTGGAACACAGTAAGCAGGTCCAGGTGAGTCCCCGTTGGTGACAAGAGTCACCACGTCCAGGTGAGGCCCAGGTGGGGACTAGGATCACCAGGTACAGGCTAGGCCCTTGAAAGAACCAGAGTCAACAGTTCGAGGTCAGGCGCAGGTGGCAACCAGGGTCAGCAGGTCCAAGTCAGGCCATCGTGGGGTTCACAGTCACTAGGGCAAGGTGAGACCCAGAGGGGGACCTGAGTCACCTGGTCCAGGTGAGGTCCAGTTATGGAACATAGTCACCGGGTCCCAATTTTGCCCAGTTGAGGACCATGGTCAACAGGGCCAGGTGAGGCCCAGTTGGGGACCGGAGTCCCCAAATCCAGGTGAAACCCAGGTGGGGCCCACAGTCACCAGATCCAGGGTAGTCTCAGGTGCAGACCAGAATCACCAGGGCCAGGTGAGGTGCATTTGTAAACCACACTCACCAGGTCCTGGTGAGGCACTGGTGGGGACCAGAGTCACGAGGTACATTAGAAGCTAGAAACACTACAGCCACCAGGTCCACGTGATGTCCATGTGGGAATAAGAATAACAAGTTACAGGTTAGGTCCAGGTGGAGATCCGACTCACCATGTCCAGGTGAGACCCAGGTGGGAACCAGTGTCACCATGTCCAGGTGTGGCCCAGGTGAAGACCAGAGTTAATAGGTCCGGCTGGGTCTCTGATAGTGAACAGTGTAACGATATCCTGATGCTACCCAGGTGGGTACCAGAGACACCAGGTCCTGGTGAGGCCCAGGTGGGACCAGAGACATGAGGTCCAGATGAGGTCACGATGGGAACCACATTCCCCAGGTCAGGTGAGGCCATGCTTACGACAGAGTCACCAATTACAGGTGAGGCCCACGTGGAGCCAGAGTCACGTGGTACAGAAGAGGCCAAAGTCAGGACCAGTGTTACCAAGATCAGGTCAGTCCCAGTGGGGAATAGAGTAACCATGTCCCGATGATGCCCAGGTAGAACAGAGTCACCAGGTCCAGATTAGGCGCAGTTAGGGAGGATATTCACTAGGTCCTGGTGAGGCCCATTTGAGGACTAGAGTCACCAGGTCTAGTTGACCTTAGAGGGTACCAGATTCACCTGGTCTAGGTGATATCCAGATGGGGACCAGAGTCACCATGTCAGGGTGAGGCCCAGAGGGGATCCAGAGTCATCATGTCCTGGGGAGGCTCAGGTGTGGAACAGAGTATCCAGGTCATAAAGGTCCACAGATGAGGACCAGAGTCACCAGATCTGGAAGAGGCCCAGTTAGTATCATAGTCACCAGTTCCAGGTGAGGCCAAGAAGGAGTCCACAGCAATCAGGTCCAGGTGGGGAACAAAGTCACCAGGACTGGGTAAGGCCCAGTAGGGGAGCCGATTCACCAGGTCCAGGTGATTCCCAGGAGATTACCAGAGTTACAACTTCCGGATGAGGACCAGGAAAGGACCAGATTCACCAGGTCCAAGTAGGCCCACGTGGGGACCTGTGTCACCCGGTATGGGTGAGTCCCAGGTGGCAACCCCACTCACCAGGTCCAGATGAGGCCAACCTGCAGGCAATGCAGAGGAACGGTGTCCCGATGATGCACAGGTACAGACCAGAGTTACCAGGTCCAGGTGAGTTCAACCTGCAGGCCATGCAGTGCAACCATATCTCAATGATATCCAGGTAGGGATTAGAGTCACCAGGTCCAAATGAGGCACAGATGGAGCATATTCACTAGGTCCAGGTAGGCCCAGTTGAGGACCAGAGTCACCAGATCTGGTTGAGGCCTAGAGGGGTACCAGAATCACCTGGTCCAGATGACATCCAGATGGGGACCAGAGTCACCAGGTCAGGGTGAGGCCCAGAGAGGTTCCAGAGTCATCATGTCCAGGTGAGGCTCAGGTGTGGAACAGAGTCACCAGGTACCAAATATGCCCAGGTGAGGACCAGAGTCACCAGGTCTGGGTGACGCGCAGATAGGATCAGAGTCACCAGTTCCAGGTGAGGCCAAGAAAGAGTCCACAGCAATCAGGTTCAGGTGGGGAACAAAGTCACCAAGACTGGGTGAGGCCCAGATGGGGACCAGATTCACCAGGTCCAGGTGAGGCCCAGGTGGTGACCAGAGTCCCCGAGTCTGAGAGAGGACCTTGTAAGGACCAGATTCACTAGGTTCAAGAGGCCCACGTGGGGACCTGTGTCACCAGGTATCGATGAGGCCCAGGTGGCAACCCCACTCACCAGGTCCAGGTGAGGACAACCTGCAGGCCAGAGTCACCAGATCCAGGTGAGGCCCTAGTGGGGACCGGAGTCACCAGGTATTTGTGAGTCTACAAGAACACCACAGTCACCAGGTCCAGGTGTGGGTCATGTGGGATCGAGAGTCACCAGGTCCAGGTGAGACCCAGGTGGGGATCACAGTCACCAGGTCCAGATTGAGGCCTAGGTGGGGTGACCAGAGTCATCAGGACCAGTTGAGGCCAAAGTGTGGAGCAAAGTTATCATGACCAGGTGAGACCCAGGTGGGAAACAGAGTAACAATGTCCCATTGATGCCAGGTGGGAAAAGTGTCACAAGGTCCAGAAGAAGCCTAAGTGAGGAGTAGATTCACCAGGTCCTGTTGAGGCCCAGCTGAGGACATGTGTCGCCAGCTCCGGGTGAGTCCCAGAGGCGGACCAGAGGTACCCGGTCCTGGTGATAACCAGGTGGGGACCAGAGTCACCAAGTCAGGGTCAAGCCCAGAGTGGGATGAGAATCACTAGGTCCAGGTGAGGCCCCGATGTGGAACTGAGAATCCAGGTCCCATGATACCCATATGAGGACCTGAGTCACCAGGTCCAGGTGAGGTCCCTGTGGGAACCAGTCACCTCGTCCAGGTGAGGCCCAGGTGGGACCACAGTCACCAGGTCCAGGTGAGGCCCAGGTATATAAGAGAGTATCCAGGTCCCAATGATGCCCAGGTAAGGACCAGAGTCAACAGGTCCAGGAGAGGCCCAAATATGGATCAGAGTCATTGTGTTCCAGGTGAGGCCAGATGGAGACCACAGGAACCAGGTCCAGGAGAGCCCCATATGGGAACCAGAGCTACCAGATCCAGGTGAGTTCCAGGTGGGTCACAGTCATAGGTCCAGGTGAGGCGCAGGTGGCAACAGGATTCACCAAGTCCAGGTGAGGCCCAGGTTGCGACCAGTCACCATCCATGTGCGGAACAGCTAAGGACCAGACACACCAGGCCCAGGTGAAGCCCAAGGGTCGAGCAGAGTCTCCAGGTAAGTGTGTAGTTCAGAGGCGAACCAGAGTAACCAGTTTAGTTTGTGGCCCAGAATGGGACCAGAGGTCCGTGGTCAAAGTGAGGCCCATTTGTGGTATAGAGTATCCAGGTCCCAATGATACCTGAGTGAGGACCAGAGTCACTAGGACCATGCAGTCCCAGATGGGGAACAGAATCACTATGTCCTGTTGAGGCATAGAATAAGACCACAGTCACCAGTATCAGGTGAGCCTCTTGTGGGAACCAGAGCCACTCTATCCAGCTGAGTTCCAGGTACATGTGAGGCCCATGTGAAGACCAGATTCATCAGGTCGAATTGAGGAATAGCTGGGGACAAGAGTCACCAGGTCTGGGTGCGTAGTATGTGGGGTTAGATTCAGCAGTTCTGAGTTAGGTCAAAGTGGGCCCGAGAGACACCAGGTCCAGGAGAGGTCTAGGTGGGGACCAGAGTCACCAGATCCAGGTGAAGTCCAGGTGGGGACCAGAGTCACCAGATCCAGGTGGAGCCCAGGTGGGGAGCAGAGTCACTAGGTCCAGATGAGGCCCAGGTGAGGACAAGAGTTACGAGGTACACGTGAGGCCCCGGTGGGGATCAGAGGCAACAGGTCCATGTGAGGCCGGCTTGGGAACCATGGTCAACAGGTCCACTAGAGGCCCAGGTGTGGAACACAGTAAGCAGGTCCAGGTGAGTCCCCAGTGGTGACAAGAGTCACCACGTCCAGTTGAGGCCCAGTTGCGAACCAGGATCACCAGGTACAGGGGAGGCCCTTGAAAGAACCAGAGTCAACAGTTCGAGGTCAGGCGCAGGTTTCAACCAGGGTCAGCAGGGCCAAGTCAGGCCAAAGTGGGGTTCACAGTCACTAGGGCATGGTGACACCCAGAGGGAGAGCAGAGTCACGTGGTCCAGGTGAGGTCCAGTTGTGGAACACAGTCACCGTGTCCCAATTTTGCCCAGTTGAGGACCATGGTCAACAGGGCCAGGTGAGGCCAAGATGGGGACCGGAGTCCCCAAATCCAGGTGAAGCCCAGGTGGGGACCACAGTTACCAGATCCAGGGTAGTCTCAGGTACAGACCAGAATGACCAGGTCCAGGTGAGGTGCAGGTGGCAACCACACTCACCAGGTCCCGGTGAGGCCCTGGTGGGGTCCAGAGTCACGAGGTACATGACAAACTAGAAACACTACAGCCACCAGGTCGACATGATGTCCATGTGGGAACGAGAATCACCAGTTACAGGTTAGGACCAGGTGGGGATCTGACTCACAATTTCCAGGTGAGACCCAGGTGGGAAGGAGTGTCACCATGTACAGGTGTGTCCCAGGTGAAGACCAGAGTTAATAGGGCCGGCTGTTTCACTGTTAGTGAACAGTGTAACCATATTCTGATGCTACCCAGGTGGGTACCAGAGACCCCAGGTCCTGGGGAGGTCCAGGTGGAACCACAGTCACAGGGTCCAGGTGAGTCGCAGGTGGCAACAGGATTCACCAAGTCCAGGTGAGGCCCAAGTGTCGACCAGTCACCAGATCCAGGTGTGGACCTGCTAAAGACCAGATTCACCAGGCCCAATGAAGCCAAAGGGGTGACCAGAATCACCAGGTAAGGGTGAGGCCCAGAGGGGGAACCAGAGTAACCAGTTTAGTTTGAGGCCCAGAATGGGACCAAAGGTCCCTGGTCAAAGTGAGGCCCAGGTGTGGAATAGAGTATCCAGGTCCCAGTGATGCCTGGGTGAGGACCAGAGTCAATAGGTCCATGCAGGCCCAGATGGGGAACAGAATCACTAGTTCCTGGTGAGGCACAGAATAAGACCACAGTCAGCAGTGTCAGATGAGCCCCTTGGGGGAACCAGAGCCACTCTATCCAACTGAGTCCCAGGTCCATGTGAGGCCCACGTGAGGACCAGATTCATCAGGTCGAATTGAGGTATAGCTGAGGATAAGAGTCACCAGGTCTGGTGCGGCATATGTGGGGCAAAATTCAGCAGTTCTGAGTTAGGTCAAAGTGGGGACGAGAGACAAAAGGTCCAGGTGAGGCCAAACTGAGGACCAGAGTCACCAGTTCCAGGTGAGGTCCATGTTGGAAAGAGAGTCACCAGGTCCAGGAGAGGTCCAAGTGGGGACCAGAGTCACCAGATCGAGGTGAAGCCCAGGTGGGGACCAGAGTCACTAGGTCCAGATGAGGCCCAGGTGAGGACCAGAGTTACCAGGTACACGTGAAGCCCCGGTAGGGATCAGAGGCAACAGGTCCATGTGAGGCCGGCTTGGGGACCATGGTCAACAGGTTTACTTGAGGTCCAGGTGTGGAACACAGGAACCAGGTCCAGGTGAGTCCCCGGTGGTGACAAAGGTCACCATGTACAGATGAGGCCCAGGTGGGGACCAGGATCACCAGGTACAGGGGAGGCCCTAAAAAGAACAGGAGTCAATAGTTTGAGGAAAGGCGCAGGTGGCAACCAGGGTCAGCAGGTCCAAGTCAGGCCAAAGTGGGGTTCACAGTCACTAGGGTACGGTGAGACACAGAGGGGGACCAGAGTCACGTGGTCCAGGTGAGGTCCAGTTGTGGAACACAGTCACCGGTTCCCAAATTTGCCCAGTTGCGGACCATGGTCCACAGGGCCATGTGAGCCCAAGATGGGGAACGGAGTCCCCAAATCCAGGTGAAACCTAGGTGGGGACCACAGTCACCAGATCCAGGGTAGTCCCAGGTGCAGACCAGAATCACCAGGTCCAGGTGAGGTGCAGGTGGCAACCACACTCACCAGGTCCCGGTGAGGCCCTAGTAGGGACCAGAATCACGAGGTACATGAAATCTAGAAACACTGCAGCCACCAGGTCCACATGATGTCCATGTGGGAATGAGAATCACCAGTTACAGGTGAGGACCAGGTGGGGATCTGACTCACCATGTCCAGGTGAGACCCAGGTGGGAACCAGTGTCACCATGTCCAGGTGTGGCCCAGGTGAAGGCCAGAGTAAATAGGTTCGGCTGGGTCACTGTTACTGACAGTGTAACCATATCCTGATGCTACCCAGGTGGGTACCAGAGACACCAGGTCCTGGTTAGGCCCAGGTGGGACCGGAGCCATGAGGTCGAGGTGAGGTCCCGATGGGAACCACAGTCACCAGGTCAGGTGAGGCCATGCATAGGATCAGAGTCACCAGTTACAGGTGAGGCCCAGGTGGAGCCAGAATCACCTGGTACAGAAGAGGCCAAAGTCAGGACCAGAGTTACCAGGATCAGGTCAGTCCCATTGGGGAGTAGAGTAACCATGTCCCGATGATGCCCAGGTAGAACCAGAGTCACCAGGTCCAAATGACGCGCAGGTGTGGAGCATGTTCACTAGGTTTCGGTGAGGCCCAGTTGAGGACCAGAGTCACCAAGTCAAGTTGAGGCCTATAGGGGTACCATTATCACCTGGTTCAGGTGACATCCAGATGGGGACCAGAGTCACCAGGTCAGGGTGAGCCCCAGATAGGTTCCTGAATCATAATGTCGAGGGGAGCCTCTGGTGTGGAACAGAGTATCCAGGTCATAATGGTCCACAGGTGAGGACCAAAGTGACCAGATCTGGGTGACGCGCAGATAGGATCAGAGTCACCAGTTCCAGGTGAGGCCAAAAAAGGGTCCACAGCAATCAGGTCCAGGTGGGGAACAAAGTCACCAGGAATGGGTGAGGCCCAGATGGGGACCAGATTCACCAGGACCACGTGATTCCCAGGTGGTGACCAGACTTACCAATTCCGGGTGAGGACCAGGTAAGGACCAGATTCACCAGGTCCAAATGAGGCCCACGTGGGGACCTGTGTCACCATGCCTGGGTGAGGCCCAGGTGGCAACCCCACTCCCCAGGTCCAGGTAAGGCCAACCTGCAGGCCATGCAGAGGGAACATGTCCCGATAATGCCCAGGTAGAGCCTAGAATTTCCAAGTCCCGGTGAGTCCAACCTGCTGGCCATGCATTCGAACTATGTCTCGATGATGCCCAGGTAGGTACCAGAGTCACCATGTCCAAATGAGGCCCAGATGGAGCATATTCACTAGGTCCAGCTGAGGCCCAGTTGAGGACCAGTGTCACCAGATCTGGTTGAGGCCTAGAGGGGTACCAGAATCACCTGGTCTAGGTGTCATCAAGATGGGGACCAGAGTCACCAAGACAGCGTGAGGCCCAGAGAGGTTCCAGAGTCATCATGTCCATGTGAGGCTCAGGTGTTGAACAGAGTCACCAGGTACCAATGATGCCCAGGTGAGGACTAGATTCACCAGGTCTGTGTGACGCGCAGATAGGATCAGAGTCACCAGTTCCAGGTGACCCAGAGCAATCGGGTCCAGGTGGGGAACAAAGTCGCCAGGACTGGGTGAGGCCCAGATGGGGATCAGAGTCACCAGGTACAGGTGAGGCCCAGGTGGTGACCAGAGTCCCCGGGTCTGGGAGACGACCAGGTAAGGACCAGATTCACCAGGTCCAAGAGGCCCACGTGGGGACCTGAGTCACCAGGTATGGGTGAGTCCGAGGTGGCAACCCCAATCACCAGGTCCAGGTGAGGCCAGCCTGCAGGCCAGAGTCACCAGATCCAGGTGAGGCCCTAGTGGGGACGGGAGTCACAAGGTAAATGTGAGTCTAGAAGAACACCACAGTCACCAGGTCCAGGTGTGGTTGATGTGGGTACGGGAGTCACCAGGTCCAGCTGAGACCCAGTTGGGGACGACAGTCACCAGGTCCAGATTGAGGCCTAGGTTGGAGGACGAGAGTCATCAGGACCAGTTGAGGCCAAAGTGTGCAGCAAAGTTATCATGTCCAGGTGAGGCCCAGGAGGGAACAGAGTAACCATGTCCCATTGATGCCAGGTGGAAAAAGAGTCACAAGGTCCAGACGAAGCCTAAGTTTGGAGTAGATTCACAAGGTCCTGTTGAGGCCCAGCTGAGGACCAGTGTCCCCAGCTTCGGGTGCGTCACCCGGTTCTGGTGATATCCAGGTGGGGACCAGAGTTACCACGTCAGGGTGAGGCCCAGAGGGGGACGAGAATCACTAGGTCTAGGTGAGGCCCCGATGTGGAACTGAGAAACCAGGTCCCAAGATGCCCATATGAGGACCTGAGTCACCAGGTCCAGGTGATGTCCCTGTGGGAACGAGTCACCCCGTCCAGGAGAGGCCCAGGTGGGACCATTGTCATCAGGTCCAGCTGAGGCCCAGGTGTGACCACAGTGAACAGGTCCAGGTGAGGCCCAGGGATATAAGAGAGTATCCAGGTCCCAATGATGCCCAATTACCTACCAGAGACAACAGGTCCTGGAGAGGCCCAAATATGGATCAGAGTCATTGTGTTCCAGGTGAGGCCAGATGGAGACCACAGGACCCAGGTCCAGGAGAGCCCCATATGGGAACCAGAGCCACCAGATCCAGGTGAGGTCCAGGTGGGACCACAGTCTCAAGGTCCAGGTGAGGCGCAGGTGGCAACAGGATTCACCAGTTACAGGTGAGGCCCAGGTGGAGCCAGAGTCACCTGGTACAGAAGAGGCCAAAGTCAGGACCAGAGTTACCAGCATCAGGTCAGTCCCAGTGTGGAATAGAGTAACCATGTCCCGATGATGCCCAGGTAGAACCAGAGTGACCAGGTCCAGATGAGGTGCAGGTGGGGAGCATATTCACTAGGTCCCGGTTAGGTCAAGTTGAGGACCAGAGTCACCAGGTCTAGTTGAGGCCTAGAGGGGTACCAGATTCACCTGGTCTAGGTGACATCCAGATGGGGACCAGATTCACCATGTCAGGCTGAGGCCCAAAGGGGATCCAGATTCATCATGTCCAGGTGAGGCTCACGTGTGGAACAGAGTATCCAGGTCATAATGGTCCATAGGTGAGGACCGGAGTCACCAAATCTGGGTGAGGCCCAGTTAGGATCAGAGTCACTAGTTCCAGGTGAGGTCCAAGAAGGAGTACACAGCAATCAGGTCCAGGTGGGAACAAAGTCACCTGGACTGGATGAGGCCCAATGGGGACGAGAATCACAATGTCCAGGTGATTCCCAGGTGATGACCAGAGTTACCAGTTCCGGGTGAGGACAAGGGAAGGACCAAATTCACCACGTCCAAGTGAGGCCCACGTGGGGACCTGTGTCACCAGGTATTGGTGAGCCCCAGGTGGCAACCCCACTCACTAGGTCCAGGTGTGGCCAACCTGGAGGCCATGCAGAGGAATCGTGTCCCGATGATGCCCAGGTAGGGACCAGAGTTACCAGGTCCAGCTGAGGCCAACCTACAGGCCATGCAGTGGATCAATGTCCTGATGATGCCCAGGTAGGGACCAGAGTCACCAGGTCCAATTAAGGCCCAGATGGAGCATATTCAATAGGTCCAGGGGAGGCCCAGTTGAGGACCAGAGTCACCAGAACTGGTTGAGGCCGAGAGGGGTACCAGAATCACCTGGTCCATGTGACATCCAGATGGAGACCAGATACAGCAGGTCAGGGTTAGGCCCAGAGTGGTTCGAGAGTCCAGAGCCTCATGTCCAGGTGAGGATCAGGTGTGGAACTGAGTCACCAGGTACCAATGATGCCCAGGTGAGGACCAGAGTCAGCAGGTCTGGGTGACGCGCAGATAGGATCAGAGTCACCAGGTCCAGGTGAGGCCATGAAAGTGTCCACAGCAATCAGGTCAAGGTGGGGAACAAAATCACCAGGACTGAGTGAGGCCCAGATGGGGAACGGATTCACCAGGTCCAGGTGAGGCCCAGGTGGTGACCAGAGTCCCCGGGTCTGGGAGAGGACCAGGTAAGGACCAGATTCACCAGGTCCAATAAGCCCACGTGGAGACCTGAGTCACCAAGTATGGGTGAGGCCCAAGTGGCATCCCCACTAACCAGGTCCATGTGAGGCCAACCTGCAGGCCAAGTCACCCGATTCACGTGAGGCCCTAGTGGGGACTGGAGTCACCAGTTAAAAGTGATTCTACAAGAACAACACAGTCACCAGATCCAGGTGAGGTCCATGTTGGAAAGAGAGTCACCAGGTCCACGAGAGGTCCACGTGGGGACCAGAGTCACCAGATCCAGGTGAAGCCCAGGTGGGGACCAGAGTCACTAGGTCCAGTTGAGGCCCAGGTGAGGATCAGAGTTACCAGATACACGTGAGCACCCGGCGGGGATCAGAGCCAAAAGGTCCACGTGAGGACGGCTTGGGACCATGGTCAAGAGGTGTACTTGAGGCCCAGGTGTGGAACACAGTAATCATGTCCAGGTGAGTCCCCAGTGGTGACAAGAGTCACCACGTCCAGTTGAGGCCCAATTGGAGACCAGGATCACCAGGTACAGGGGAGGCCCTTGAGAGAACCAGAGTCAACAGTTCGAGGTCAGGCACAGGTGGCAACCAGGGACAGCAGGTCCAAGTCAGGCCAAAGTGGGGTTCACAGTCACTAGGGCACAGTGAGACCCAGAGGGGGACCAGAGTCACCTGGTCCAGGTGAGGTCCAGTTGTGGAACACAGTCACCGGGTCCCAATTTTGCCCAGTTGAGAACCATGGTCAACAGGGCCAGGTGAGAACCAGATGGGGACCAGCGTCCCCAAATCCAGGTGAAGCCCAGGTGGGGACCAGAGTCACCAGATCCAGGTGAAGCCCAGTTGGGGACCACAGTCACCAGATCCAGGGTAGTCTCAGGTGCAGACCAGAATCACCAGGTCCTGGTGAGGTGCAGGTGGCAACCACACTCACCAGGTCCCGGTGAGGTCCTGGTGGGGACCAGAGTCACGAGGTACATGAGAAGCTAGAAACACTGCAGCCACCAGTTCCACATGATGTCCATGTGGGAACGAGAATCACCAGTTTTAGGTGAGGTCCAGGTGGGGATCCGACTCACCCTGTCCAGTTGAGACCCAGGTGGGAATCAGTGTCACCATGACCAGGTGTGGTCCCAGGTGAAGACCAGAGTTAATAGGTCCGGCTGGTTCACTGTTAGTGAACTGTGTAACCATATCCTGAAGCTACCCAGGTGGATACAAGAGACACCATGTCCTGTTGAGGCCCAGGAGGGACCAGAGACATGAGGTCCAGATGAGGTCCCGATGGGAACCACAGTCACCAGGTCAGGTGAGGCCATGCTTAGGATCAGAGTCACCAGTTACAGGTGAGGCCCATGTTGAGCCAGAGTCACCTGGTACAGAAGAGGCCAAAGTCAGGACCAGAGTTACCAGGATCAGGTCAGTCCCAGTGGGGAATAGAGTAACCATGTCCCGATGATGCCCAGGTAGAACCAGAGTCACCGGTCCAGATGAAGCACAGGTGGGGAGCATGTTCACTAGGTCCCGGTGAGGCCCAGTTTAGGACCAGAGTCACCAGGTCAAGTTGAGGCCAAGAGGGGTACCAGATTCACCTGGTCTAGGTGACTTCCAGATGGGGACCAGAGTCACCATGTTATACTGAGGCCCAGAGAGGTTCCAGAGTCATCATGTCCAGGTGAAGCTCAGGTGTGGAACAAAGTATCCAGGTCATAATGGTCCACAGGTGAGGAAAGGAGTCACCAGATCTGGGTGAGGACCAGTTAGGATCAGAGTCACCAGTTCCAGGTGAGGTCAAAAAAGGGTCCACAGCAATCAGGTCCAGGTGGGGAAGAAAGTTACCAGGACTCGGTGAGGCCCAGATGGGGACCAGATTCACCAGGTCCACGTGATTCCCAGGTGGTGACCAGACTTACCAATTCCGGGTGAGGACCAGGTAAGTACCAGATTCACCAGGTCCAAATGAGGTCCATGTGGGGACCTGTGTCACCATGCATGGGTGAGGCCCAGGTGGCATCCCCACTACCCAGGTCCAGGTAAGGCCAACTGCAGGCCATGCAGAGGAACCATGTCCCCATAATGCCCAGGTAGAGCCTAGAGTTCCAGGTCCAGGTGAGTCCAACCTGCTGGCATGCAGTTAACTATGTCCCGATGATGTCCAGGTAGGGACCAGAGTCACCCAGGTCCAAATGAGGCCCAGATGAAGCACTCACTAGGTCCAGCTGAGGCCCAGTTGAGGACCATGTCAACAGATCTGGTTGAGGCCTAGAGGGCGGTACCAGAATCACCTGGTCTAGGTGTCATCAAGATGGGGAACAGAGTCCCGAAGACAGCGTGAGGCCCAGAGAGGTTCCAGAGTCATCATGTCCAGGTGAGGCTCAGGTGTTGAACAGAGTCACCAGGTACCAATGATGACCAGGTGGGGACCCGAGTCACCAGGTCTGTGTGACGCGCAGATAGGATCAGAGTCACCAGTTACAGGTGAGGCCAAGTATGAGTCCACAGCAATCGGGTCCAGGTGGTGAACAAAGTCACCAGGACTGGTGAGGCCCAGATGGGGATCAGAGTCACCAGGTACAGGTGAAGGCCCAGGTGGTGACCAGAGTCCCCGGTTCTGGGAGATGACCAGGTAAGGACCAGATTCACCAGGTCCAAGATGACCACGTGGGGACCTGAGTCACCAGGTATGGGTGAGTCCGAGGTGGCAACCCCACTCACCAGGTCCAGGTGAGGCCAGCCTGCAGGCCAGAGTCACCAGATCCAGGTGAGGCCCTAGTGGGGACGGAGTCACAAGGTAAATGTGAGTCTACAAGAACACGACAGTCACCAGGTCCAGGTGTGGTTCATGTGGGAACGGGGAGTCACCAGGTCCAGCTGAGAACCCAGTTGGGGACGACAGTCACCAGGTCCATATTGAGGCCTAGGTTGTGGGACGAGAGTCATCAGGACCAGTTGAGGCCAAAGTGTGCAGCAAAGTTATCATGTCCAGGTGAGGCCCCAGGTGGGGCACAGAGTAACAATGTCCCATTGATGCCAGGTGGGAAAGAGTGACAAGGTTCAGACGAAGCCTAAGTTTGGAGTAGATTCACCAGGTCCTGTTGAGGCCCAGCTGAGGACCAGTGTCCCCAGCTTCGAGTATGTCACCCGGTTCTGGTGATATCCAGGTGGGGACCAGAGTCACCACGTCAGGGTGAGGCCCAGAGGGGGGACGAGAATCACTAGGTCCAGATGAGACCCCCGATGTGGAACTGAGAACCCTGGTCCCATTTTGCCCATATGAGGACCTGAGTCACCAGGTCCAGGTGAGGTCCCTGTGGGAACCAGTCACCTCGTCCAGGTGAGGCCCAGGTGGGACCACAGTCACGAGGTCCAGGTGAAGGCCCAGGTATATAGAGAGTATCCAGGTCCCAATGATGCCCAGGTAAGGACCAGAGTCAACAGGTCCCGGAGAGGACCAAAATGGATCAGAGTCATTGTGTTCCAGGTGAGGCCAGATGGAGACCACAGGAACCAGGTCCAGGAGGCCCCATATGGGAACCAGAGCCACCATATACAGGTGATGTCCAGGATGGACCACAGTCACAAGGTCCAGGTGAGGCGCAGGTGGCAACAGGATTCACCAAGTCCAGGTGAGGCCAGGTGGCCACCAGTCACCAGATCTAAATGCGGACAGCTAAGGACCAGATTCACTAGGCCCAAGTGAAGCCCAAGGGGTGACCAGAGTCACCAGGTAAGGTGAGGCCCCGAGGGGGAACCAGAGTAACCAGTTTAGTTTGAGGCCCAGAATGGGACCAGAGGTCCCTGGTCCAAAGTGAGGCCCAGTTGTGTAATAGAGTATCCAGGTCCCAATGATGCCTGGGTGAGGACCAGAGTCACTAGGGCCATGCAGGCCCAGTTGGGGAACAGAATCACTAGGTCCTGGTGATGCCATAGAATAAGACCACAATCACCAGTATCAGGTGTGCCCCTTGTGGGAACCAGTGCCACTCTATCCAGCTGAGTCCCAGGTCCCGTGTTAGCCCCACGTCATGACCAGATTCATCAGGTCGAATTGAGGCATAGCTGGAGACAAGAGTCACCAGGTCTGGGTGCGGCCTAGGTGGGGCAAGATTTAGCAGTTCTGAGTTAGGTCAAAGTGTGTACGAGAGACACCAGGTCCAGGTGAGGCCAAATTGAGGACCAGGAGGTCACCAGATGCAGGTGAGGTCCATGTTGGAAAGAGAGTCACCAGGTCCAGGAGAGGTCCAGGTGGGGACCAGAGTCACCAGATCCCAGGTGAAGCCCAGGTGGGGACCAGAGTCACTAGGTCCAGTTGAGGCCCCAGGTGAGGATTCAGAGTTACCAGATTACACGTGAGCCCCGGCGGGGATCAGAGCCAAAGGACCACGTGAGGCCGGCTCTTGGGACCATGGTCAAGAAGTGTACTTGAGGCCCAGGTGGGAACAAAGTAATCAGGTCCAGTGAGTCCCCAGTGGTGACAAGGTCACCACGTCCAGTTGAGGCCCAATTGGGGACCAGGATACACCAGGTACAGGGTAGGCCTTTTGAGAGAACCCAGAGTCAACAGTTTGAGGTCAGGCGCATGGTGGCAACCAGGTCAAGCAGGTCCAAGTCAGGCCAAAGTGGGTTCACAGTCCATAGGGCACAGTGAGACCCAGAGGGGGACCAGAGTCACCTTGTCCAGGTGAGTCCAGTTGTGGATTACAGTCACCGGGTCCCAATTTTGCCCAGTTGAGGACCATGGTCAACAGGGCCAGGTGAGCCCCAGATGGGGACCAGAGTCCCCAAATCCAGGTGAAGCCCAGGTGGGGACCACAGTCACCAGATCCTGGGTAGTCTCAGGTGCAGACCAGAATCAACAGGTCCAGGTGAGTTGCAGGTGGCAACCACACTCACCAGGTCCCCGTTAGGCCCTGGTGGGGACCAGAGTCACGAGGTACATGAGAAGCTAGAAACATTGCAGCCACCAGGTCCACATGATGTCCATGTGGGAAGGAGAATCACCAGTTACAGGTGAGACCCAGGTGGGGATCCGAATCACCATGTCCAGGTGAGACCC
The DNA here is from genome assembly GCF_011100685.1 of Canis lupus familiaris. NCBI lineage: Eukaryota > Metazoa > Chordata > Mammalia > Carnivora > Canidae > Canis > Canis lupus. The sequence goes on along the minus strand of NW_023330716.1, from coordinate 70,504 downwards.
AGGTGGGAACCAGTGTCACCATGTCCAGGTGTGGCCCAGGTGAAGACCAGAGTTAATAGGTCCGGCTGGGTCACTGTTAGTGAACAGTGTAACCATATCCTGATGCTACTCAGGGGGTAACAGAGACACCAGGCCCTGTTGAGGCCTAGGTGGGACCAGAGACAAGAGGTCTAGGTAAGGTCCCGAAGGGAACCACAGTCTCCAGGTCAGGTGAGGCCATGCTTAGGATCAGAGTCACCAGTTACAGGTGAGGCCCAGGTGGAGCTAGAGTTACCTGGTAGAGAAGAGGCCAAAGTCAGGACCAGAGTTACCAGCATCAGGTCAGTCCCAGGGGAATAGATTAACCATGTCCCTGATGCCCAGGTAGAACCAGAGTCACCAGGTCCAGATGAGGCGCAGGTTGGGAGCATGTTCACTAGGTCCCCGTGAGGCCCAGTTGAGGACAGAGTCACCAGGTCAAGTTGAGGCCTAGAGTGGTACCAGATTCACCTGGTCTAGGTGACATCCAGAAGGGGACCAGAGTCCCATGTCAGGCTGAGGCCCAGAGGGATCCAGAGTCATCATGTCCAGGTGAGGCTCAGGTGTGGAACAGAGTATACAGGTCATAATGTTCCACAGGTGAGGACCAGAGTCACCAGATCTGGATGAGGCCCAGTTAGGATCAGAGTCACCAGTTCCAGGTGAGGCCAAGAAGGAGTCCACAGCAATCAGGTCCAGTTGGGGAACAAAATCACCAGGACTGGGTGAGGCCCAGATGGGGACCAGATTCACCAGGCCCAGGTGATTCCCAGGTGGTGACCAGAGTTACCAGTTCCGGGGAGGACCAGGTAAGGACCAGATTCACCAGGTCCAATTGAGGCCACGTGGGGACCTGTGTCACCAGGTATGGGTGAGGCACAATTGGCAACCCTACTCACCAGGTCCAGGTGAGGCCAACCTGCAGGCCATGAAGAGGAACGTGTCCCGATGATGCCCAGGTAGGGAGAGTTCTCAGGTCCAGGTGAGGCCAACCTGCAGGCCATGCAGTGGAACATGTCCCGATGATGCCCAGGTAGGAACCAGAGCTACCAGGTCCAGGAGAGGACAACCTGCAGGCCATGCAATGGAACCATGTCCCGATGATGCCCAGGTAGGGATCAGAGTCACCAGGTCCAAAGAGGCCCAGATGGAGCATATTCACTAGGTGCAGGTGAGGCCCAGTTGAGGATCACAGTCACCAGATCTGGTTGAGTCCTAGAGGGGTACCAGAACCTGGACCAGGTGGCATCCAGATGGGGACCAGAGTCACCAGGTCAGGGTGAGGCCGAGAGAGGTTCCAGAGTCATCATGTCCAGGTGAGGCTCAGGTGTGGAACAGAGTCACCAGGTACCAATGATGCCCAGGTGAGGACCAGAGTCACCAGATCTGCGTGACGTGCAGATACAATCAGATTCACCAGTTCCAGGTGAGGCCAAGAAGGAGTCCACAGCAATCAGGTCCAGGTGGGAACAAAGGCACCAGGACTGGGTGAGGTCTAATGGGGACCAGATTCACCAGGTCCAGGTGAGGCCCAGGTGGTGACCAGAGTCCCCGGGTCTGGGAGAGGACCAGGTAAGGACCAGATTCACCAGGTCCAAGAGGCCAACGTGGGGACCTGAGTCGCCAGGTATGGGTGAGGCCCAGGCGACAACCCCACTCACCAGGTCAGGAGAGGCCAACCTGCAGGCCAGTGTCCAGATCCAGGTGAGTCCCTAGTGGGGACCAGAGTCACCAGGTAAATGTGAGTCTACAAGAACACCACAGTCACCAGGTCCAGGTCTGGTTCATGTGGGAACGAGTGTCACCAGGTCCAGGTGAGACCCAGGTGGGGACCACAGTCACCAGGTCCAGAGTGAGGCCTAGGTGGGGGGACCAGAGTCATCAGGACCAATTGAGGCCAAAGTGTGGAGCAAAGTTATCATGTCCAGTGAGGACCATGTGGGGAACAGAGTAACCATGTCCCATTGATGCCACGTGGGAATAGAGTCAGACGGTCCAGATGAGGCCTAAGTGAGGAGTAGATTCACCAGGTCCTTTTGAGGCCCAGTTGAGGACCAGTGTACCCAGCTCCGGGTGAGTCCCAGAGGGGGACCAGAGTTACCCGGTTGGTGATATCCAGGTGGGGACCAGAGTCTTCACGTCAGGGTGGGGCTCAGAGTGGGACGAGAATCACTAGGTCCAGGTGAGGCCCCGAAGTGGAACTGAGAAAACAGGTGCCATGATGCCCATGACCTGACTCAGCAGGTCCAGGTGAGGTCCCTGTGGGAACCAGTCACCTCGTCCAGGTGAGGCCCAGTTGGGACCACAGTCACCAGGGTCAGGTGAGACCCAGGTATATAAGAGAGTATCCAGGTCCCAATGATGCCCATGTAAGGACCAGTCAACAGGTCTAGGAGAGGCCCAAATATGCACAGAGTCATTGTATTCCAGGTGAGGCCAGATGGAGACCACAGGAACCAGGTCCAGGAAGCCCCATATGGGAACCAGAGCCACTAGATCCAGGTGAGGTCCAGGTGGGACCACAGTCACAAGGTCCAGGTGAGTCGCAGGTGGAAACAGGATTCACGAAGTCCAGGTGAGGCCCACGTGGCGACCAGTCACCACATCCAGGGCAGACAAGCTAAGGACAATATTCCCAGGACCAGTGAAGCCCAAGTGGTGACCAGGGTCACCAGGTAAGGGTGAGGCCCAGAGGGATAACCAGAGTAACCAGTTTAGTTTGAGGCCCAGAATGGGACATGAGGTCCCTGGTCAAATTGAGGCCCAGGTGTGGATAGAGTATCCAGGTCCCAATGATGCCTGGGTGAGGACCAGAGTCACAAAGGCCATGCAGGCCCAGATGGGGAACAGAATCACTAGGTACTGGTGAGGCATAGAATAAGACCACAGTCACCAGTATGGGGTGAGCCCCTTGTGGGAACCAGAGCCACTCTATCCAGCTGAGTCCAGGTCCATGTGAGGCCCACGTGAGGATCACATTCAGCAGGTCGAATTGAGGCATAGCTGGTGAGAAGAGTCACCAGTCTGGGTGCGGCCTAGATGGGGCAAGATTCAGCAGGTCTGAGTTAGGTCAAGGTGGGGAAGAGAGACACCAGGTCCAGGTGAGGCCAAACTGAGGACCAGAGTCACCAGATCCAGGTTAGGTCCATGTTGGAAAGAGAGTCACCAGGTCCAGGAGAGGTCCAGGTGGGGACCAGAGTCACCAGATCCAAGTGGACCAGTGGGGACCAGAGTCACCAGATCCAGGTGAAGCCCAGGTAGGGACCAGAGTCACTAGGTCAAGGTGAGGCCCAGGTGAGGTCCAGAGTTACCAGGTACACGTGAGGCCCGGTGGGATCAGAGGCAACAGGACAATGTGAGGCCGGCTTGGGGACCATGGTCAACAGGTCTACTTAGGCCCAGGTGTGAAACAGTAAGCAGGTCCGGTGAGTCCCCGGTGGTGAGAAGAGTCACCACGTCCAGGTGAGGCCCAGGGTGGGGACCAGGATCACCAGGTACAGGGGAGGCCCTTGAAAGAACCAGAGCAACAGTTCGAGGTCAGGCAGGTGTCAACCAGAGTCAGCAGGTCCAAGTCAGGCCAATGTGGGGTTCACAGTCACTAGGGCGGTGAGACCCAGTGGGGGACCAGAGTCACCTGGTCCACGTGAGGTCCAGTTGTGGAACGCAGTCACCGGGTCCCAATTTTACCCAGTTTAGACCATGGTAAACAGGGTCAGGTGAGGCCCAGATGGAGACCGGAGTCCCCAAAGGAGGTGAAGCCCAGGTGGGGAACACAGTCACCAGATCCAGGGCAGTCTCAGGTGCAGACCAGAATCACCAGGTCCAGGTGAGGTGTAGGTGGCAACCACACTCACCAGGTCCCGGTGAGGCCCTGGTGGGGACCAGAGTCACGAGGTACATGAGAAGCTAAAACACTGCAGCCACCAGGTCCACATGGTGTCCATGTGGGAACGAGAATCACCAGTTACAGGGGAGTACCATTTGTGGATCCGACTCACCATGTCCAGGTGAGACCCAGGTGGGAACCAGTGTCAACATGTCCAGCTGTGGCCCAGGTGAAGTCCAGAGTTAATAGGTCCGGATGGGTCACTGTTAGTGAACAGTGTAACCGTATCCTGATGCTACCCAGGTGGGTACCAGAGACACCAGGTCCTGGTGAGGCCCAGGTGGGACCAGAGACATGAGGTCCAGGTGATACCCTGGCCCAGTATATAGAGAGATCCAGTTCCCAATGATGCCCAGGTAGGACAAGAGTCAACAGGTCAAGGAGGGAGGC
>NW_023330716.1:0-66110 GCF_011100685.1 Canis lupus familiaris | reverse complement strand
GCCTCCCTCCTTGACCTGTTGACTCTTGTCCTACCTGGGCATCATTGGGAACTGGATCTCTCTATATACTGGGCCAGGGCCCAAATATGGATCAGTCATTGTGTTCCAGGTGAGTCCAGATGGAGACCACAGGAACCAGGTCCAGGAGAGCCCCATATGGGAAGCAGAGCTACCAATCCAGGTGAGGTCCAGGTGGGACCACAGTCACAAGGTCCAGATGAGCGCAGGTGCCAACATAATTCACCAGGTCCAGGTGAGGCCCAGGTGGCGACCAGTCACCAGATCCAGGTGAGAACCAGCTAAGGACCAGATTCACCAGGCACAAGTGAAGCACAAGGGGTGACCAGAGTCACCAGGTAAGAGTGAAGCCCAGAGGGGAACCAGAGTAACCAGTTAAGTTTGAGGCCCAGAATGGTACCAGAGTTCCATGGTCAGAGTGAGACCCAGGTGTGGAATAGAGTATCCAGGTCCCAATGATGCCTGGGTGAGGACCAGAGTCACTAAGCCATGCAGGCCCAGATGGGAACAGAATCACTAAGTCCTCGTGAGGCATAGAATAAGACCACAGTCAGCAGTATCAGGTGAGCCGCTTGTGGGAACCAGAGCCACTCTATCCAGCTGAGTCCCAGGTCCATGTGAGGCCCACTTGAGGACTAGATTCATCAGGTCGAATTGAGGCATAACTGGGGACAAGGGTCTCCAGGTCTGGATGTGGCCTAGGTGGGCAAGACTCAGCAGTTCTGAGTTAGGTCAAAGTGGGGACGAGAGACACCAGGTCCAGGTGAGGCCAAACTGAGGACCAGAGTCACCAGATCCAGGTGAGATCCATGCTGGAAAGAGAGTCAACAGGTCCAGGAGAGGTCCAGGTGGGGACCAGAGTCACCAGATCCAGGTGAAGTCCAGGTGAGGACCAGAGTCACCAGATCCAGGTGAAGCCCAGGTGGGGACCAGTGTCACTAGGTCCAGATGATCCCATGTGAGGACCAGATTTACCAGGTACACCTAGGCCCCGGTGGGGAACAGAGGCAACAGGTCCATGTGAGGCCGGCTTGGGAACCATGGACAACAGGTCGAATTCGGGCCCAGGTGTGGAACACAGTAAGCATGTCCAGGTGAGTCTCCGGGTGACAAGTGTCACCACGTCCAGGTGAGGCCCAGGTGGGGACCAGGACCAGGTCCAGGGGAGGCCCTTGAAAGAACCAGAGTCAACAGTTCGAGGTCAGGCGCAGGTGGCAACCAGGGTCAGCAGGTCCAAGTCAGGCCAAAGTGGGGTTCACAGTCACTAGGGCACGGTGAGACCCAGAGGGGGAACAGAGTCACCTGGTCCAGGTGAGGTCCAGTTGTGGAACACAGTCACTGGGTCCCAAATTTTGCCCAGTTGAGGACCATGGTCAACAGGGCCAGGTGAGCCCAGATGGGGACCTGGGTCCCCAAATCCAGGTGAATCCCAGGTGGGGACCACAGTCACCAGATCCAGGGTAGTCTCAGGTAGCAGACCCAGAATCACCAGGTCCAGGGTGAGGTGCAGGTGGCAACCACACTCACCAGGTCCCGGTGAGGCTCTGGTGGTGACCAGGGTCACGAGGTACATGAGAAGCTAGAAACACTGCAGCCACCAGGTCTACATGATTCCATGTGGGGAACGAGAATCACCAGTTACAGGTTGAGGACCAGGTGGGGATCCGACTTACAATGTCAGGTGAGGACAATGTGGGAACCAGTGTTACCATGTCCAGGTGTGGCCCAGGTGAAGGCCAGAGTAAATAGGTCCCGCTGGGTCACTGTTCGTGAACAGTGTAACCATATCCTGATGCTACCCAGTTGGGTACCAGAGACACCAGGTCCTGGTGAGGCCCAGGTTGAGCCAGAGACATGAGGTTCAGGCGAGGTCCCGATGGGAACCACAGTCACCAGGTCAGGAGAGGCCATGCTTAGGATCAGAGTCACCAGTTACAGGTGAGGCCCAGGTGGAGCCAGAGTCACCTGGTAGAGAAGAGGCCAAAGTCAGGACCAGAGTCACCAGGTCAGGGTGAGGCCCAGAGAGGTTCCAGATTCATCATGTCCAGGTGAGGCTCAGGTGTGGAACAGAGTCACCAAGTACCAAAGATGCCCAAGTGAGGACCAGAGACACCAGATCTGAGTGACGCGCAGATAGGATCAGAGTCCCAGTTCCAGGTAAGGCAAAGAAAGAGTACACAGCAATCCGGAACAGGTGGGGAAAAAAAGTCACCAGGACTGGGTGAGGCCCAGATGGGGACCAGATTCACCAGGTCCAGGTGAATCGAGGTGGTGACCGGCGCTGGGATAGGACTAGGTAAGGACCAGATTCACCAGGTAGTAGAAGAGGCCCACGTGGGGACCTGTGTCCCCAGGTATAGCGGGAGGCCCAGGTGGCTTACCCCCACTCACCAGGTCCAGGTGAGGCCAACCTGCAGGCCATGCGAGGAACCATGTCCCGATGATGCCCAAGTAGGGATCAGAGTTACCAAGTACAGGTGAAGCCAAGCTGCAGGCCATTCAGTGGAAACATGTACCGATGATGCCAAGGTAGGGACCAGAGTCACCAGGTCCAAATGAGGCCCAGATGGAAGCATAATCACTAGGTCCAGGTGAGGCCCAGTTGAGGACCAGAGTCACCCGATCTGGTTGAGGCCTAGAGGGGTACCAGAATCACTTGGTCCAGGTGACATCGAGATGGGGAACAGAGTCACCAGGTCAGGTTCAGTTCCAGAGAGCTTCCAGAGTCAAGATGTCCAGGGGAGCCTCAGGTGTGGAACAGAGTAACCAGGTACAAATGATGCCCAGCTGAGGACCAGAGTTACCAGGTAACGTGCGGCCCCGGTGGGGATAAGTGGCAACAGGTCCATGTGAGTCCGGCTTTGGGACCATGGTCAACAGGTCTACTCCAAGCCCAGGTGTGGAACACAGTAAGCAGGTCCAGGTGAGTCCCCGTTGGTGACAAGAGTCACCACGTCCAGGTGAGGCCCAGGTGGGGACTAGGATCACCAGGTACAGGCTAGGCCCTTGAAAGAACCAGAGTCAACAGTTCGAGGTCAGGCGCAGGTGGGCAACCAGGGTCAGCAGGTCCAAGTCAGGCCATCGTGGGGTTCACAGTCACTAGGGCAAGGTGAGACCCAGAGGGGGACCTGAGTCACCTGGTCCAGGTGAGGTCCAGTTATGGAACATAGTCACCTGGGTCCCAATTTTGCCCAGTTGAGGACCATGGTCAACAGGGCCAGGTGAGGCCCAGTTGGGGACCGGAGTCCCCAAATCCAGGTGAAACCCAGGTGGGGCCCACAGTCACCAGATCCAGGGTAGTCTCAGGTGCAGACCAGAATCACCAGGGCCAGGTGAGGTGCATTTGTAAACCACACTCACCAGGTCCTGGTGAGGCACTGGTGGGGACCAGAGTCACGAGGTACATTAGAAGCTAGAAACACTACAGCCACCAGGTCCACGTGATGTCCATGTGGGAATAAGAATAACAAGTTACAGGTTAGGTCCAGGTGGAGATCCGACTCACCATGTCCAGGTGAGACCCAGGTGGGAACCAGTGTCACCATGTCCAGGTGTGGCCCAGGTGAAGACCAGAGTTAATAGGTCCGGCTGGGTCTCTGATAGTGAACAGTGTAACGATATCCTGATGCTACCCAGGTGGGTACCAGAGACACCAGGTCCTGGTGAGGCCCAGGTGGGACCAGAGACATGAGGTCCAGATGAGGTCACGATGGGAACCACATTCCCCAGGTCAGGTGAGGCCATGCTTACGACAGAGTCACCAGTTACAGGTGAGGCCCACGTGGAGCCAGAGTCACGTGGTACAGAAGAGGCCAAAGTCAGGACCAGTGTTACCAAGATCAGGTCAGTCCCAGTGGGGAATAGAGTAACCATGTCCCGATGATGCCCAGGTAGAACAGAGTCACCAGGTCCAGATTAGGCGCAGTTAGGGAGGATATTCACTAGGTTCTGGTGAGGCCCATTTGAGGACTAGAGTCACCAGGTCTAGTTGACCTTAGAGGGTACCAGATTCACCTGGTCTAGGTGATATCCAGATGGGGACCAGAGTCACCATGTCAGGGTGAGGCCCAGAGGGGATCCAGAGTCATCATGTCCTGGGGAGGCTCAGGTGTGGAACAGAGTATCCAGGTCATAAAGGTCCACAGATGAGGACCAGAGTCACCAGATCTGGAAGAGGCCCAGTTAGTATCATAGTCACCAGTTCCAGGTGAGGCCAAGAAGGAGTCCACAGCAATCAGGTCCAGGTGGGGAACAAAGTCACCAGGACTGGGTAAGGCCCAGTAGGGGAGCCGATTCACCAGGTCCAGGTGATTCCCAGGAGATTACCAGAGTTACAACTTCCGGATGAGGACCAGGAAAGGACCAGATTCACCAGGTCCAAGTAGGCCCACGTGGGGACCTGTGTCACCCGGTATGGGTGAGTCCCAGGTGGCAACCCCACTCACCAGGTCCAGATGAGGCCAACCTGCAGGCAATGCAGAGGAACGGTGTCCCGATGATGCACAGGTACAGACCAGAGTTACCAGGTCCAGGTGAGTTCAACCTGCAGGCCATGCAGTGCAACCATATCTCAATGATATCCAGGTAGGGATTAGAGTCACCAGGTCCAAATGAGGCACAGATGGAGCATATTCACTAGGTCCAGGTGAGGCCCAGTTGAGGACCAGAGTCACCAGATCTGGTTGAGGCCTAGAGGGGTACCAGAATCACCTGGTCCAGATGACATCCAGATGGGGACCAGAGTCACCAGGTCAGGGTGAGGCCCAGAGAGGTTCCAGAGTCATCATGTCCAGGGGAGGCTCAGGTGTGGAACAGAGTCACCAGGTACCAAATATGCCCAGGTGAGGACCAGAGTCACCAGGTCTGGGTGACGCGCAGATAGGATCAGAGTCACCAGTTCCAGGTGAGGCCAAGAAAGAGTCCACAGCAATCAGGTCCAGGTGGGGAACAAAGTCACCAAGACTGGGTGAGGCCCAGATGGGGACCAGATTCACCAGGTCCAGGTGAGGCCCAGGTGGTGACCAGAGTCCCCGAGTCTGAGAGAGGACCTTGTAAGGACCAGATTCACTAGGTTCAAGAGGCCCACGTGGGGACCTGTGTCACCAGGTATCGATGAGGCCCAGGTGGCAACCCCACTCACCAGGTCCAGGTGAGGACAACCTGCAGGCCAGAGTCACCAGATCCAGGTGAGGCCCTAGTGGGGACCGGAGTCACCAGGTATTGTGAGTCTACAAGAACACCACAGTCACCAGGTCCAGGTGTGGGTCATGTGGGATCGAGAGTCACCAGGTCCAGGTGAGACCCAGGTGGGGATCACAGTCACCAGGTCCAGATTGAGGCCTAGGTGGGGTGACCAGAGTCATCAGGACCAGTTGAGGCCAAAGTGTGGAGCAAAGTTATCATGACCAGGTGAGACCCAGGTGGGAAACAGAGTAACAATGTCCCATTGATGCCAGGTGGGAAAAGTGTCACAAGGTCCAGAAGAAGCCTAAGTGAGGAGTAGATTCACCAGGTCCTGTTGAGGCCCAGCTGAGGACATGTGTCGCCAGCTCCGGGTGAGTCCCAGAGGCGGACCAGAGGTACCCGGTCCTGGTGATAACCAGGTGGGGACCAGAGTCACCAAGTCAGGGTCAAGCCCAGAGTGGGATGAGAATCACTAGGTCCAGGTGAGGCCCCGATGTGGAACTGAGAAACCAAGTCCCATGATACCCATATGAGGACCTGAGTCACCAGGTCCAGGTGAGGTCCCTGTGGGAACCAGTCACCTCGTCCAGGTGAGGCCCAGGTGGGACCACAGTCACCAGGTCCAGGTGAGGCCCAGGTATATAAGAGAGTATCCAGGTCCAATGATGCCCAGGTAAGGACCAGAGTCAACAGGTCCAGGAGAGGCCCAAATATGGATCAGAGTCATTGTGTTCCAGGTGAGGCCAGATGGAGACCACAGGAACCAGGTCCAGGAGAGCCCCATATGGGAACCAGAGCTACCAGATCCAGGTGAGTTCCAGGTGGGTCACAGTCATAGGTCCAGGTGAGGCGCAGGTGGCAACAGGATTCACCAAGTCCAGGTGAGGCCCAGGTTGCGACCAGTCACCATCCATGTGCGGAACAGCTAAGGACCAGACACACCAGGCCCAGGTGAAGCCCAAGGGTCGAGCAGAGTCTCCAGGTAAGTGTGTAGTTCAGAGGCGAACCAGAGTAACCAGTTTAGTTTGTGGCCCAGAATGGGACCAGAGGTCCGTGGTCAAAGTGAGGCCCATTTGTGGTATAGAGTATCCAGGTCCCAATGATACCTGAGTGAGGACCAGAGTCACTAGGACCATGCAGTCCCAGATGGGGAACAGAATCACTATGTCCTGTTGAGGCATAGAATAAGACCACAGTCACCAGTATCAGGTGAGCCCCTTGTGGGAACCAGAGCCACTCTATCCAGCTGAGTCCCAGGTACATGTGAGGCCCACGTGAAGACCAGATTCATCAGGTCGAATTGAGGAATAGCTGGGGACAAGAGTCACCAGGTCTGGGTGCGTAGTATGTGGGGTTAGATTCAGCAGTTCTGAGTTAGGTCAAAGTGGGCCCGAGAGACACCAGGTCCAGGAGAGGTCTAGGTGGGGACCAGAGTCACCAGATCCAGGTGAAGTCCAGGTGGGGACCAGAGTCACCAGATCCAGGTGGAGCCCAGGTGGGGAGCAGAGTCACTAGGTCCAGATGAGGCCCAGGTGAGGACAAGAGTTACGAGGTACACGTGAGGCCCCGGTGGGGATCAGAGGCAACAGGTCCATGTGAGGCCGGCTTGGGAACCATGGTCAACAGGTCCACTAGAGGCCCAGGTGTGGAACACAGTAAGCAGGTCCAGGTGAGTCCCCAGTGGTGACAAGAGTCACCACGTCCAGTTGAGGCCCAGTTGCGAACCAGGATCACCAGGTACAGGGGAGGCCCTTGAAAGAACCAGAGTCAACAGTTCGAGGTCAGGCGCAGGTTTCAACCAGGGTCAGCAGGGCCAAGTCAGGCCAAAGTGGGGTTCACAGTCACTAGGGCATGGTGACACCCAGAGGGAGAGCAGAGTCACGTGGTCCAGGTGAGGTCCAGTTGTGGAACACAGTCACCGTGTCCCAATTTTGCCCAGTTGAGGACCATGGTCAACAGGGCCAGGTGAGGCCAAGATGGGGACCGGAGTCCCCAAATCCAGGTGAAGCCCAGGTGGGGACCACAGTTACCAGATCCAGGGTAGTCTCAGGTACAGACCAGAATGACCAGGTCCAGGTGAGGTGCAGGTGGCAACCACACTCACCAGGTCCCGGTGAGGCCCTGGTGGGGTCCAGAGTCACGAGGTACATGACAAACTAGAAACACTACAGCCACCAGGTCGACATGATGTCCATGTGGGAACGAGAATCACCAGTTACAGGTTAGGACCAGGTGGGGATCTGACTCACAATTTCCAGGTGAGACCCAGGTGGGAAGGAGTGTCACCATGTCCAGGTGTGTCCCAGGTGAAGACCAGAGTTAATAGGGCCGGCTGGTTCACTGTTAGTGAACAGTGTAACCATATTCTGATGCTACCCAGGTGGGTACCAGAGACCCCAGGTCCTGGTGAGGTCCAGGTGGAACCACAGTCACAGGGTCCAGGTGTGGCGCAGGTGGCAACAGGATTCACCAAGTCCAGGTGAGGCCCAAGTGTCGACCAGTCACCAGATCCAGGTGTGGACCTGCTAAAGACCAGATTCACCAGGCCCAATGAAGCCAAAGGGGTGACCAGAATCACCAGGTAAGGGTGAGGCCCAGAGGGGGAACCAGAGTAACCAGTTTAGTTTGAGGCCCAGAATGGGACCAAAGGTCCCTGGTCAAAGTGAGGCTCAGGTGTGGAATAGAGTATCCAGGTCCCAGTGATGCCTGGGTGAGGACCAGAGTCAATAGGTCCATGCAGGCCCAGATGGAGAACAGAATCACTAGTTCCTGGTGAGGCACAGAATAAGACCACAGTCAGCAGTGTCAGATGAGCCCCTTGGGGGAACCAGAGCCACTCTATCCAACTGAGTCCCAGGTCCATGTGAGGCCCACGTGAGGACCAGATTCATCAGGTCGAATTGAGGTATAGCTGAGGAGAAGAGTCACCAGGTCTGGTGCGGCATATGTGGGGCAAAATTCAGCAGTTCTGAGTTAGGTCAAAGTGGGGACGAGAGACAAAAGTCCAGGTGAGGCCAAACTGAGGACCAGAGTCACCAGTTCCAGGTGAGGTCCATGTTGGAAAGAGAGTCACCAGGTCCAGGAGAGGTCCAAGTGGGGACCAGAGTCACCAGATCGAGGTGAAGCCCAGGTGGGGACCAGAGTCACTAGGTCCAGATGAGGCCCAGGTGAGGACCAGAGTTACCAGGTACACGTGAAGCCCCGGTAGGGATCAGAGGCAACAGGTCCATGTGAGGCCGGCTTGGGGACCATGGTCAACAGGTTTACTTGAGGTCCAGGTGTGGAACACAGGAACCAGGTCCAGGTGAGTCCCCGGTGGTGACAAAGGTCACCATGTACAGATGAGGCCCAGGTGGGGACCAGGATCACCAGGTACAGGGGAGGCCCTAAAAAGAACAGGAGTCAATAGTTTGAGGAAAGGCGCAGGTGGCAACCAGGGTCAGCAGGTCCAAGTCAGGCCAAAGTGGGGTTCACAGTCACTAGGGTACGGTGAGACACAGAGGGGGACCAGAGTCACGTGGTCCAGGTGAGGTCCAGTTGTGGAACACAGTCACCGGTTCCCAAATTTGCCCAGTTGCGGACCATGGTCCACAGGGCCATGTGAGCCCAAGATGGGGAACGGAGTCCCCAAATCCAGGTGAAACCTAGGTGGGGACCACAGTCACCAGATCCAGGGTAGTCCCAGGTGCAGACCAGAATCACCAGGTCCAGGTGAGGTGCAGGTGGCAACCACACTCACCAGGTCCCGGTGAGGCCCTAGTAGGGACCAGAATCACGAGGTACATGAAATCTAGAAACACTGCAGCCACCAGGTCCACATGATGTCCATGTGGGAATGAGAATCACCAGTTACAGGTGAGGACCAGGTGGGGATCTGACTCACCATGTCCAGGTGAGACCCAGGTGGGAACCAGTGTCACCATGTCCAGGTGTGGCCCAGGTGAAGGCCAGAGTAAATAGGTTCGGCTGGGTCACTGTTACTGACAGTGTAACCATATCCTGATGCTACCCAGGTGGGTACCAGAGACACCAGGTCCTGGTTAGGCCCAGGTGGGACCGGAGCCATGAGGTCGAGGTGAGGTCCCGATGGGAACCACAGTCACCAGGTCAGGTGAGGCCATGCATAGGATCAGAGTCACCAGTTACAGGTGAGGCCCAGGTGGAGCCAGAATCACCATGGTACAGAAGAGGCCAAAGTCAGGACCAGAGTTACCAGGATCAGGTCAGTCCCATTGGGGAGTAGAGTAACCATGTCCCGATGATGCCCAGGTAGAACCAGAGTCACCAGGTCCAAATGACGCGCAGGTGTGGAGCATGTTCACTAGGTTTCGGTGAGGCCCAGTTGAGGACCAGAGTCACCAAGTCAAGTTGAGGCCTATAGGGGTACCATTATCACCTGGTTCAGGTGACATCCAGATGGGGACCAGAGTCACCAGGTCAGGGTGAGCCCCAGATAGGTTCCTGAATCATAATGTCGAGGGGAGCCTCTGGTGTGGAACAGAGTATCCAGGTCATAATGGTCCACAGGTGAGGACCAAAGTGACCAGATCTGGGTGACGCGCAGATAGGATCAGAGTCACCAGTTCCAGGTGAGGCCAAAAAAGGGTCCACAGCAATCAGGTCCAGGTGGGGAACAAAGTCACCAGGAATGGGTGAGGCCCAGATGGGGACCAGATTCACCAGGACCACGTGATTCCCAGGTGGTGACCAGACTTACCAATTCCGGGTGAGGACCAGGTAAGGACCAGATTCACCAGGTCCAAATGAGGCCCACGTGGGGACCTGTGTCACCATGCCTGGGTGAGGCCCAGGTGGCAACCCCACTCCCCAGGTCCAGGTAAGGCCAACCTGCAGGCCATGCAGAGGGAACATGTCCCGATAATGCCCAGGTAGAGCTAGAATTTCCAAGTCCCGGTGAGTCCAACCTGCTGGCCATGCATTCGAACTATGTCTCGATGATGCCCAGGTAGGTACCAGAGTCACCATGTCCAAATGAGGCCCAGATGGAGCATATTCACTAGGTCCAGCTGAGGCCCAGTTGAGGACCAGTGTCACCAGATCTGGTTGAGGCCTAGAGGGGTACCAGAATCACCTGGTCTAGGTGTCATCAAGATGGGGACCAGAGTCACCAAGACAGCGTGAGGCCCAGAGAGGTTCCAGAGTCATCATGTCCATGTGAGGCTCAGGTGTTGAACAGAGTCACCAGGTACCAATGATGCCCAGGTGAGGACTAGATTCACCAGGTCTGTGTGACGCGCAGATAGGATCAGAGTCACCAGTTCCAGGTGACCCAGAGCAATCGGGTCCAGGTGGGGAACAAAGTCGCCAGGACTGGGTGAGGCCCAGATGGGGATCAGAGTCACCAGGTACAGGTGAGGCCCAGGTGGTGACCAGAGTCCCCGGGTCTGGGAGACGACCAGGTAAGGACCAGATTCACCAGGTCCAAGAGGCCCACGTGGGGACCTGAGTCACCAGGTATGGGTGAGTCCGAGGTGGCAACCCCAATCACCAGGTCCAGGTGAGGCCAGCCTGCAGGCCAGAGTCACCAGATCCAGGTGAGGCCCTAGTGGGGACGGGAGTCACAAGGTAAATGTGAGTCTAGAAGAACACCACAGTCACCAGGTCCAGGTGTGGTTGATGTGGGTACGGGAGTCACCAGGTCCAGCTGAGACCCAGTTGGGGACGACAGTCACCATGTCCAGATTGAGGCCTAGGTTGGAGGACGAGAGTCATCAGGACCAGTTGAGGCCAAAGTGTGCAGCAAAGTTATCATGTCCAGGTGAGGCCCAGGAGGGAACAGAGTAACCATGTCCCATTGATGCCAGGTGGAAAAAGAGTCACAAGGTCCAGACGAAGCCTAAGTTTGGAGTAGATTCACAAGGTCCTGTTGAGGCCCAGCTGAGGACCAGTGTCCCCAGCTTCGGGTGCGTCACCCGGTTCTGGTGATATCCAGGTGGGGACCAGAGTTACCACGTCAGGGTGAGGCCCAGAGGGGGACGAGAATCACTAGGTCTAGGTGAGGCCCCGATGTGGAACTGAGAAACCAGGTCCCAAGATGCCCATATGAGGACCTGAGTCACCAGGTCCAGGTGATGTCCCTGTGGGAACGAGTCACCCCGTCCAGGAGAGGCCCAGGTGGGACCACTTGTCATCAGGTCCAGCTGAGGCCCAGGTGTGACCACAGTGAACAGGTCCAGGTGAGGCCCAGGGATATAAGAGAGTATCCAGGTCCCAATGATGCCCAATTACCTACCAGAGACAACAGGTCCTGGAGAGGCCCAAATATGGATCAGAGTCATTGTGTTCCAGGTGAGGCCAGATGGAGACCACAGGACCCAGGTCCAGGAGAGCCCCATATGGGAACCAGAGCCACCAGATCCAGGTGAGGTCCAGGTGGGACCACAGTCTCAAGGTCCAGGTGAGGCGCAGGTGGCAACAGGATTCACCAGTTACAGGTGAGGCCCAGGTGGAGCCAGAGTCACCTGGTACAGAAGAGGCCAAAGTCAGGACCAGAGTTACCAGCATCAGGTCAGTCCCAGTGTGGAATAGAGTAACCATGTCCCGATGATGCCCAGGTAGAACCAGAGTGACCAGGTCCAGATGAGGTGCAGGTGGGGAGCATATTCACTAGGTCCCGGTTAGGTCAAGTTGAGGACCAGAGTCACCAGGTCTAGTTGAGGCCTAGAGGGGTACCAGATTCACCTGGTCTAGGTGACATCCAGATGGGGACCAGATTCACCATGTCAGGCTGAGGCCCAAAGGGGATCCAGATTCATCATGTCCAGGTGAGGCTCACGTGTGGAACAGAGTATCCAGGTCATAATGGTCCATAGGTGAGGACCGGAGTCACCAAATCTGGGTGAGGCCCAGTTAGGATCAGAGTCACTAGTTCCAGGTGAGGTCCAAGAAGGAGTACACAGCAATCAGGTCCAGGTGGGAACAAAGTCACCTGGACTGGATGAGGCCCAATGGGGACGAGAATCACAATGTCCAGGTGATTCCCAGGTGATGACCAGAGTTACCAGTTCCGGGTGAGGACAAGGGAAGGACCAAATTCACCACGTCCAAGTGAGGCCCACGTGGGGACCTGTGTCACCAGGTATTGGTGAGCCCCAGGTGGCAACCCCACTCACTAGGTCCAGGTGTGGCCAACCTGGAGGCCATGCAGAGGAATCGTGTCCCGATGATGCCCAGGTAGGGACCAGAGTTACCAGGTCCAGCTGAGGCCAACCTACAGGCCATGCAGTGGATCAATGTCCTGATGATGCCCAGGTAGGGACCAGAGTCACCAGGTCCAATTAAGGCCCAGATGGAGCATATTCAATAGGTCCAGGGGAGGCCCAGTTGAGGACCAGAGTCACCAGAACTGGTTGAGGCCGAGAGGGGTACCAGAATCACCTGGTCCATGTGACATCCAGATGGAGACCAGATACAGCAGGTCAGGGTTAGGCCCAGAGTGGTTCGAGAGTCCAGAGCCTCATGTCCAGGTGAGGATCAGGTGTGGAACTGAGTCACCAGGTACCAATGATGCCCAGGTGAGGACCAGAGTCAGCAGGTCTGGGTGACGCGCAGATAGGATCAGAGTCACCAGGTCCAGGTGAGGCCATGAAAGTGTCCACAGCAATCAGGTCAAGGTGGGGAACAAAATCACCAGGACTGAGTGAGGCCCAGATGGGGAACGGATTCACCAGGTCCAGGTGAGGCCCAGGTGGTGACCAGAGTCCCCGGGTCTGGGAGAGGACCAGGTAAGGACCAGATTCACCAGGTCCAATAAGCCCACGTGGAGACCTGAGTCACCAAGTATGGGTGAGGCCCAAGTGGCATCCCCACTAACCAGGTCCATGTGAGGCCAACCTGCAGGCCAAGTCACCCGATTCACGTGAGGCCCTAGTGGGGACTGGAGTCACCAGTTAAAAGTGATTCTACAAGAACAACACAGTCACCAGATCCAGGTGAGGTCCATGTTGGAAAGAGAGTCACCAGGTCCACGAGAGGTCCACGTGGGGACCAGAGTCACCAGATCCAGGTGAAGCCCAGGTGGGGACCAGAGTCACTAGGTCCAGTTGAGGCCCAGGTGAGGATCAGAGTTACCAGATACACGTGAGCACCCGGCGGGGATCAGAGCCAAAAGGTCCACGTGAGGACGGCTTGGGACCATGGTCAAGAGGTGTACTTGAGGCCCAGGTGTGGAACACAGTAATCATGTCCAGGTGAGTCCCCAGTGGTGACAAGAGTCACCACGTCCAGTTGAGGCCCAATTGGAGACCAGGATCACCAGGTACAGGGGAGGCCCTTGAGAGAACCAGAGTCAACAGTTCGAGGTCAGGCACAGGTGGCAACCAGGGACAGCAGGTCCAAGTCAGGCCAAAGTGGGGTTCACAGTCACTAGGGCACAGTGAGACCCAGAGGGGGACCAGAGTCACCTGGTCCAGGTGAGGTCCAGTTGTGGAACACAGTCACCGGGTCCCAATTTTGCCCAGTTGAGAACCATGGTCAACAGGGCCAGGTGAGAACCAGATGGGGACCAGCATCCCCAAATCCAGGTGAAGCCCAGGTGGGGACCAGAGTCACCAGATCCAGGTGAAGCCCAGGTGGGGACCACAGTCACCAGATCCAGGGTAGTCTCAGGTGCAGACCAGAATCACCAGGTCCTGGTGAGGTGCAGGTGGCAACCACACTCACCAGGTCCCGGTGAGGTCCTGGTGGGGACCAGAGTCACGAGGTACATGAGAAGCTAGAAACACTGCAGCCACCAGTTCCACATGATGTCCATGTGGGAACGAGAATCACCAGTTTTAGGTGAGGTCCAGGTGGGGATCCGACTCACCCTGTCCAGTTGAGACCCAGGTGGGAATCAGTGTCACCATGACCAGGTGTGGTCCCATGGTGAAGACCAGAGTTAATAGGTCCGGCTGGTTCACTGTTAGTGAACTGTGTAACCATATCCTGAAGCTACCCAGGTGGATACAAGAGACACCATGTCCTGTTGAGGCCCAGGAGGGACCAGAGACATGAGGTCCAGATGAGGTCCCGATGGGAACCACAGTCACCAGGTCAGGTGAGGCCATGCTTAGGATCAGAGTCACCAGTTACAGGTGAGGCCCATGTTGAGCCAGAGTCACCTGGTACAGAAGAGGCCAAAGTCAGGACCAGAGTTACCAGGATCAGGTCAGTCCCAGTGGGGAATAGAGTAACCATGTCCCGATGATGCCCAGGTAGAACCAGAGTCACCGGTCCAGATGAAGCACAGGTGGGGAGCATGTTCACTAGGTCCCGGTGAGGCCCAGTTTAGGACCAGAGTCACCAGGTCAAGTTGAGGCCAAGAGGGGTACCAGATTCACCTGGTCTAGGTGACTTCCAGATGGGGACCAGAGTCACCATGTTATACTGAGGCCCAGAGAGGTTCCAGAGTCATCATGTCCAGGTGAAGCTCAGGTGTGGAACAAGTATCCAGGTCATAATGGTCCACAGGTGAGGAAAGGAGTCACCAGATCTGGGTGAGGACCAGTTAGGATCAGAGTCACCAGTTCCAGGTGAGGTCAAAAAAGGGTCCACAGCAATCAGGTCCAGGTGGGGAAGAAAGTTACCAGGACTCGGTGAGGCCCAGATGGGGACCAGATTCACCAGGTCCACGTGATTCCCAGGTGGTGACCAGACTTACCAATTCCGGGTGAGGACCAGGTAAGTACCAGATTCACCAGGTCCAAATGAGGTCCATGTGGGGACCTGTGTCACCATGCATGGGTGAGGCCCAGGTGGCATCCCCACTACCCAGGTCCAGGTAAGGCCAACCTGCAGGCCATGCAGAGGAACCATGTCCCCATAATGCCCAGGTAGAGCCTAGAGTTTCCAGGTCCAGGTGAGTCCAACCTGCTGGCCATGCAGTTAACTATGTCCCGATGATGTCCAGGTAGGGACCAGAGTCACCAGGTCCAAATGAGGCCCAGATGAAGCATACTCACTAGGTCCAGCTGAGGCCCAGTTGAGGACCATGTCAACAGATCTGGTTGAGGCCTAGAGGGGTACCAGAATCACCTGGTCTAGGTGTCATCAAGATGGGGAACAGAGTCACGAAGACAGCGTGAGGCCCAGAGAGGTTCCAGAGTCATCATGTCCAGGTGAGGCTCAGGTGTTGAACAGAGTCACCAGGTACCAATGATGACCAGGTGAGGACCCGAGTCACCAGGTCTGTGTGACGCGCAGATAGGATCAGAGTCACCAGTTAAAGGTGAGGCCAAGTATGAGTCCACAGCAATCGGGTCCAGGTTGTGAACAAAGTCACCAGGACTGGGTGAGGCCCAGATGGGGATCAGAGTCACCAGGTACAGGTGAAGCCCAGGTGGTGACCAGATTCCCCGGTTCTGGGAGATGACCAGGTAAGGACCAGATTCACCAGGTCCAAGATGACCACGTGGGGACCTGAGTCACCAGGTATGGGTGAGTCCGAGGTGGCAACCCCACTCACCAGGTCCAGGTGAGGCCAGCCTGCAGGCCAGAGTCACCAGATCCAGGTGAGGCCCTAGTGGGGACGGGAGTCACAAGGTAAATGTGAGTCTACAAGAACACGACAGTCACCAGGTCCAGGTGTGGTTCATGTGGGAACGGGAGTCACCAGGTCCAGCTGAGAACCAGTTGGGGACGACAGTCACCAGGTCCATATTGAGGCCTAGGTTGTGGGACGAGAGTCATCAGGACCAGTTGAGGCCAAAGTGTGCAGCAAAGTTATCATGTCCAGGTGAGGCCCAGGTGGGGCACAGAGTAACAATGTCCCATTGATGCCAGGTGGGAAAAGAGTGACAAGGTTCAGACGAAGCCTAAGTTTGGAGTAGATTCACCAGGTCCTGTTGAGGCCCAGCTGAGGACCAGTGTCCCCAGCTTCGAGTATGTCACCCGGTTCTGGTGATATCCAGGTGGGGACCAGAGTCACCACGTCAGGGTGAGGCCCAGAGGGGGACGAGAATCACTAGGTCCAGATGAGACCCCGATGTGGAACTGAGAACCCTGGTCCCATTTTGCCCATATGAGGACCTGAGTCACCAGGTCCAGGTGAGGTCCCTGTGGGAACCAGTCACCTCGTCCAGGTGAGGCCCAGGTGGGACCACAGTCACGAGGTCCAGGTGAGGCCCAGGTATATAGAGAGTATCCAGGTCCCAATGATGCCCAGGTAAGGACCAGAGTCAACAGGTCCCGGAGAGGACCAAATATGGATCAGAGTCATTGTGTTCCAGGTGAGGCCAGATGGAGACCACAGGAACCAGGTCCAGGAGAGCCCCATATGGGAACCAGAGCCACCATATACAGGTGATGTCCAGGATGGACCACAGTCACAAGGTCCAGGTGAGGCGCAGGTGGCAACAGGATTCACCAAGTCCAGGTGAGGCCCAGGTGGCCACCAGTCACCAGATCTAAATGCGGACCAGCTAAGGACCAGATTCACTAGGCCCAAGTGAAGCCCAAGGGGTGACCAGAGTCACCAGGTAAGGGTGAGGCCCCGAGGGGGAACCAGAGTAACCAGTTTAGTTTGAGGCCCAGAATGGGACCAGAGGTCCCTGGTCAAAGTGAGGCCCAGTTGTGTAATAGAGTATCCAGGTCCCAATGATGCCTGGGTGAGGACCAGAGTCACTAGGGCCATGCAGGCCCAGTTGGGGAACAGAATCACTAGGTCCTGGTGAGGCATAGAATAAGACCACAATCACCAGTATCAGGTGTGCCCCTTGTGGGAACCAGTGCCACTCTATCCAGCTGAGTCCCAGGTCCCTGTTAGCGCCACGTCATGACCAGATTCATCAGGTCGAATTGAGGCATAGCTGGAGACAAGAGTCACCAGGTCTGGGTGCGGCCTAGGTGGGGCAAGATTTAGCAGTTCTGAGTTAGGTCAAAGTGTGTACGAGAGACACCAGGTCCAGGTGAGGCCAAATTGAGGACCAGAGTCACCATATGCAGGTGAGGTCCATGTTGGAAAGAGAGTCACCAGGTCCAGGAGAGGTCCAGGTGGGGACCAGAGTCACCAGATCCAGGTGAAGCCCAGGTGGGGACCAGAGTCACTAGGTCCAGTTGAGGCCCAGGTGAGGATTAGAGTTACCAGATACACGTGAGCCCCCGGCGGGGATCAGAGCCAAAGGACCACGTGAGGTCGGCTTGGGACCATGGTCAAGAAGTGTACTTGAGGCCCAGGTGTGGAACACAGTAATCAGGTCCAGTTGAGTCCCCAGTGGTGACAACGGTCACCACGTCCAGTTGAGGCCCAATTGGGGACCAGGATCACCAGGTACAGGGTAGGCCTTTGAGAGAACCAGAGTCAACAGTTCGAGGTCAGGCGCAGGTGGCAACCAGGGTCAGCAGGGCCAAGTCAGGCCAAAGTGGGGTTCACAGTCACTAGGGCACAGTGAGACCCAGAGGGGGACCAGAGTCACCTTGTCCAGGTGAGGTCCAGTTGTGGATTACAGTCACCGGGTCCCAATTTTGCCCAGTTGAGGACCATGGTCAACAGGGCCAGGTGAGCCCCAGATGGGGACCAGAGTCCCCAAATCCAGGTGAAGCCCAGGTGGGGACCACAGTCACCAGATCCTGGGTAGTCTCAGGTGCAGACCAGAATCAACAGGTCCAGGTGAGTTGCAGGTGGCAACCACACTCACCAGGTCCCCGTTAGGCCCTGGTGGGGACCAGAGACACGAGGTACATGAGAAGCTAGAAACATTGCAGCCACCAGGTCCACATGATGTCCATGTGGGAAGGAGAATCACCAGTTACAGGTGAGACCCAGGTGGGGATCCAAATCACCATGTCCAGGTGAGACCCAGGTGGGAACCAGTGTCACCATGTCCAGGTGTGGCCCAGGTGAAGACCAGAGTTAATAGGTCCGGCTGGGTCACTGTTAGTGAACAGTGTAACCATATCCTGATGCTACTCAGGTGGGTAACAGAGACACCAGGCCCTGTTGAGGCCTAGGTGGGACCAGAGACAAGAGGTCTAGGTAAGGTCCCGAAGGGAACCACAGTCTCCAGGTCAGGTGAGGCCATGCTTAGGATCAGAGTCACCAGTTACAGGTGAGGCCCAGGTGGAGCTAGAGTTACCTGGTAGAGAAAAGGCCAAAGTCAAGACCAGAGTTACCAGCATCAGGTCAGTCCCAGGGGGAATAGATTAACCATGTCCCGATGATGCCCAGGTAGAACCAGAGTCACCAGGTCCAGATGAGGTGCAGGTTGGGAGCATGTTCACTAGGTCCCCGTGAGGCCCAGTTGAGGACCAGAGTCACCAGGTCAAGTTGAGGCCTAGAGTGGTACCAGATTCACCTGGTCTAGGTGACATCCCGATGGGGACCAGAGTCCCCATGTCAGGCTGAGGCCCAGAGGGATCCAGAGTCATCATGTCCAGGTGAGGCTCAGGTGTGGAACAGAGTATACAGGTCATAATGTTCCACAGGTGAGGACCAGAGTCACCAGATCTGGATGAGGCTCAGTTAGGATCAGAGTCACCAGTTCCAGGTGAGGCCAAGAAGAAGTCCACAGCAATCAGGTCCAGTTGGGGAACAAAATCACCAGGACTGGGTGAGGCCCAGATGGGGACCAGATTCACCAGGCCCAGGTGATTCCCAGGTGGTGACCAGAGTTAACAGTTCCGGGGAGGACCAGGTAAGGACCAGATTCACCAGGTCCAATTGAGGCCACGTGGGGACCTGTGTCACCAGGTATGGGTGAGGCACAATTGGCAACCCTACTCACCAGGTCCAGGTGAGGCCAACCTGCAGGCCATGAAGAGGAACCGTGTCCCGATGATGCCCAGGTAGGGACTAGAGTTCTCAGGTCCAGGTGAGGCCAACCTGCAGGCCATGCAGTGGAACATGTCCCGATGATGCCCAGGTAGGAACCAGAGCTACCAGGTCCAGGAGAGGACAACCTGCAGGCCATGCAATGGAAACATGTCCCGATGATGCCCAGGTAGGGATCAGAGTCACCAGGTCCAAAAGAGGCCCAGATGGAGCATATTCACTAGGTGCAGGTGAGGCCCAGTTGAGGATCACAGTCACCAGATCTGGTTGAGTCCTAGAGGGGTACCAGAATCACCTGGACCAGGTGGCATCCAGATGGGGACCAGAGTCACCAGGTCAGGGTGAGGCCGAGAGAGGTTCCAGAGTCATCATGTCCAGGTGAGGCTCAGGTGTGGAACAGAGTCACCAGGTACCAATGATGCCCAGGTGAGGACCAGAGTCACCAGATCTGCGTGACGTGCAGATACAATCAGATTCACCAGTTCCAGGTGAGGCCAAGAAGGAGTCCACAGCAATCAGGTCCAGGTAGGGAACAAAGGCACCAGGACTGGGTGAGGTCTAATGGGGACCAGATTCACCAGGTCCAGGTGAGGCCCAGGTGGTGACCAGAGTCCCCGGATCTGGGAGAGGACCAGGTAAGGACCAGATTCACCAGGTCCAAGAGGCCAACGTGGGGACCTGAGTCGCCAGGTATGGGTGAGGCCCAGGCGACAACCCCACTCACCAGGTCCAGGAGAGGCCAACCTGCAGGCCAGTGTCCAGATCCAGGTGAGTCCCTAGTGGGGACCAGAGTCACGAGGTAAATGTGAGTCTACAAGAACACCACAGTCACCAGGTCCAGGTCTGGTTCATGTGGGAACGAGTGTCACCAGGTCCAGGTGAGACCCAGGTGGGGACCACAGTCACCAGGTCCAGAGTGAGGCATAGGTGGGGGGACCAGAGTCATCAGGACCAATTGCGGCCAAAGTGTGGAGCAAAGTTATCATGTCCACGTGAGGACCATGTGGGAACAGAGTAACCATGTCCCATTGATGCCACGTGGGAATAGAGTCAGACGGTCCAGATGAGGCCTAAGTGAGGAGTAGATTCACCAGGTCCTTTTGAGGCCCAGTTGAGGACCAGTGTACCCAGCTCCGGGTGAGTCCCAGAGGGGGACCAGAGTTACCCGGTAGGTGATATCCAGGTGGGGACCAGAGTCTTCACGTCAGGGTGGGGCTCAGAGTGGGACGAGAATCACTAGGTCCAGGTGAGGCCCCGAAATGGAACTGAGAAAACAGGTGCCATGATGCCCACATGATGACCTGACTCAGCAGGTCCAGGTGAGATCCCTGTGGGAACCAGTCACCTCGTCCAGGTGAGGCCCAGGTGGGACCACAGTCACCAGGGTCAGGTGAGACCCAGGTATATAAGAGAGTATCCAGGTCCCAATGATGCCCATGTAAGGACCACAGTCAACAGGTCTAGGAGAGGCCCAAATATGCACCAGAGTCATTGTATTCTAGGTGAGGCCAGATGGAGACCACAGGAACCAGGTCCAGGAGAGCCCCATATGGGAACCAGAGCCACTAGATCCAGGTGAGTTCCAGGTGGGACCACAGTCACAAGGTCCAGGTGAGTCGCAGGTGGAAACAGGATTCACGAAGTCCAGGTGAGGCCCACGAGGCGACCAGTCACCACATCCAGGGGCAGACAAGCTAAGGACAATATTCCCCAGGACCAGTGAAGCCCATGTGGTGACCAGGGTCACCAGGTAAGGGTGAGGCCCAGAGGGATAACCAGAGTAACCAGTTTAGTTTGAGGCCCAGAATGAGACATGAGGTCCCTGGTCAAATTGAGGCCCAGGTGTGGAATAGAGTATCCAGGTCCCAATGATGCCTGGGTGAGGACCAGAGTCACAAAGGCCATGCAGGCCCAGATGGGGAACAGAATCACTAGGTACTGGTGAGGCATAGAATAAGACTACAGTCACCAGTATGGGGTGAGCCACTTGTGGGAACCAGAGCCACTCTATCCAGCTGAGTGCCAGGTCCATGTGAGGCCCACGTGAGGATCACATTCAGCAGGTCGAATTGAGGCATAGCTGGTGAGAAGAGTCACCACGTCTGGGTGCGGCCTAGATGGGGCAAGATTCAGCAGGTCTCAGTTAGGTCAAGGTGGGGAAGAGAGACACCAGGTCCAGGTGAGGCCAAACTGAGGACCAGAGTCACCAGATCCAGGTTAGGTCCATGTTGGAAAGAGAGTCACCAGGTCCAGGAGAGGTCCAGGTGGGGACCAGAGTCACCAGATCCAAGTGAAGACCAGGTGGGGACCAGAGTCACCAGATCCAAGTGAAGCCCAGGTAGGGACCAGAGTCACTAGGTCAAGGTGAGGCCCAGGTGAGGTCCAGAGTTACCAGGTACACGTGAGGCCCCGGTGGGATCAGAGGCAACAGGACAATGTGAGGCCGGCTTGGGGACCATGGTCAACAGGTCTACTTAGGCCCAGGTGTGAAACACAGTAAGCAGGTCCAGGTGAGTCCCCGGTGGTGAGAAGAGTCACCACGTCCAGGTGAGGCAGAGGTGGGGACCAGGATCACCAGGTACAGGGGAGGCCCTTGAAAGAACCAGAGTCAACAGTTCGAGGTCAGGCACAGGTGTCAACCAGAGTCAGCAGGTCCAAGTCAGGCCAATGTGGGGTTCACAGTCACTAGGGTACGGTGAGACCCAGTGGGGGACCAGAGTCACCTGGTCCACTTGAGGTCCAGTTGTGGAACGCAGTCACCGGGTCCCAATTTTACCCAGTTTAGACCATGGTAAACAGGGTCAGGTGAGGCCCAGATGGAGACCGGAGTCCCCAAAGGAGGTGAAGCCCAGGTGGGGAACACAGTCACCAGATCCAGGGCAGTCTTAGGTGCAGACCAGAATCACCAGGTACAGGTGAGGTGTAGGTGGCAACCACACTCACCAGGTCCCGGTGAGGCCCTGGTGGGGACCAGAGTCACGAGGTACATGAGAAGCTAAAAACACTGCAGCGACCAGGTCCACATGGTGTCCATGTGGGAACGAGAATCACCAGTTACAGGGGAGTACCATTTGTGGATCCGACTCACCATGTCCAGGTGAGACCCAGGTGGGAACCAGTGTCAACATGTCCAGCTGTGGCCCAGGTGAAGTCCAGAGTTAATAGGTCCGGATGGGTCACTGTTAGTGAACAGTGTAACCGTATCCTGATGCTACCCAGGTGGGTACCAGAGACACCAGGTCCTGGTGAGGCCCAGGTGGGACCAGAGACATGAGGTCCAGGTGATATCCCATGGGAACCACAGTCACCAGTTCAGGTGAGGCCACGCTTAGAATCAGAATCACCAGTTACCGGTGAACCCAAGGTGGACCCAGAGTCACCTGGTACAGAAGAGGCCAAATCAGGACCAGAGTTACCAGGATCAGGTCAGTCACAGTGGGGAATACAATAACCATGTCCCGATGATGCCCAGGTAGAACCAGAGTCACCAGGTCCAGATGAGGCACAGTTGGATAGCATATTCACTAGGTCCCCGTGAGGCCCAGGTGAGGACCAGAGTCACCAGGTCAAGTTGAGGCCTAGAGGGGTACCAGATTCACCTGGTCTAGGTGACATCCAGATGGGGACCAGAGTCACCACGTCATCATGTCCAGGTGAGGCTCAAGTGTGGAACAGAGTCACCAGGTATCAAAGATGCCCAGGTGAGGACCAGAGTCACCAGGTCTGGGTGACGCGCAGATAGGATCAGAGTCACCAGTTCCAGGTGAGGCCAAGAAAGAGTCCACAGCAATCAGGTCCAGGTGGGGAACAAAGTCCCAAGGACAGGGTGAGGCCCAGATGGGGACCAGATTCACCAGGTCCAGGTGATACCCAGGTGGTGAACAGAGTTACGAGTTCCGGGTTAGGACCAGGTAAGGACCAGATTCACCAGGTCCAAGGGAGGCCCACGTGGGGACCTGTGTCACCAGGCATGGGTGAGGCCCAGGAGACAACCCCTCTCACCAGGTCCAGGTGAGGCCAACCTGCAGGCCATGGAGAGGAACCATGTCCTGATGATGCCCAGGTAGGGACTAGAGTTCTCAGGTCCAGGTGAGGCCTACCTGCAGGCCATGCAGTGGAACATGTCCCGATGATGCCCAGGTAGGAACCAGATTTACCAGGTCTAGGTGAGGCTAACCTGCAGGACAAGCAATGGAACCATGTCCCGATAATGCCCAGGTAGGGATCAGAGTCACCAGGTCCAAATGAGGGCCAGATGGAGCATATTCACTAGGTGTATGTGAGGCCCAGTTGAGGATCACAGTCACCAGATATGGTTGAGGCCTAGAGGGGTACCAGAATCAACTGGACCAGGTGACATCCAAATGGGGACCAGAGTCACCAGGTCAGGGTGAGGCCTAGAGTGGTTCCAGAGTCATCATGTACAGGTGAGGCTCAGGTGTGGAACAGAGTCACCAGGTACCAATGATGCCCAGGTGAGGACCAGAGTCACAAGATCTGGGTGCCGCGCAGATGGGATCACTGTCACCAGTTCCAGGTGAGGCCAAGAAAGAGTCCACAGGAATCAGGTCCAGGTGGGGAACAAAGTCACCAGGACTGGGTGAGTCCCAGGGGGGGACCAGATTCACCAGGTCCAGGTGAGGCCCAGGTGGTGACCAGAGTCCCCGGGTCTGGGAGAGGACCAGGTAAGGACCAGATTCACCAGGTCCAAGAGGCCCACGTGGGGACCTGGTTCTTCAGGTATGGGTGAGTCCCAGGTGTCAACCACACTCACCAGGTCCAGGTGAGGCCAGCCTGTAGGCCTTGCAGAGGAACCGTGTCCCGATGATGCCCAGGTAGGGACCAGAGTTACCAGGTCCAGGTGAGGCCAACCTGCAGGCCATGCAGTGGAAACATGTCCCGATGGTGCCCCGGTAGGGCCCAGAGTAACCAGGTCCTGGTGAGTCGAACCTGCAGGCCATGCAGTGGAACCATGTCCCGATGATGCCCAGGTAGGGAACAGAATTACCAGGTCCAGGTGATGCCAACCTGCAGTTCATGCAGTGGAACCATGTCCCGATGATGCCCAGGTGAGGAACAGAGTCACCAGGTCTAGGGGGTGCGCAGATAAGATCAGAGTCACCATTTCCAGGTGAGGCCAAGAAAGAGTCCACAGCAATCAGGTCCAGGTGGGGAACAAAGTCACCAGGACTGGGTGAGTCCCAGATGGGGACCAGATACACCAGGTCCAGGTTAGGCCCAGTTGGGGACCAGAGTCCCCGGGTCTGGGAGAGGACCAGATAAGGACCAGATTCACCAGGTCCAAGATGCCCACGTGGGACCTGAGTCACCAGGTATGGGTGAGGCACAGGTCTCAACCCCACTCACCAGGTCTGGGTGACGCCAACCTGCAGGCCAGGGTCACAAGATCCAGGTGAGGACCAAGTGGGGACCGGAGTCACCAGGTAAATATGAGTCTACAAGAACACCACAGTCACCAGTGCCAGGTGTGGTTCATGTGGGAACCAGAGTCACCAGTCCAGATGAGACCAAGCTGGGGACCACAGTCACCAGGTCCACATTGAGGCCTAGGTGGGGGGACCAGTGTCATCAGGACAAGTTGAGGTAAAGTGAGGGGCAAAATCTCATATCCAGGTGAGTCCCAGGTGGGGAACAGAGAAACCAGTTCCCATTGATGCCAGGTGGGAAAAGAGTCACAAGGTCCAGACGAGGCCTAATTGAGGAGTAGATTCACCGGGGCCTGTTGAAGCCCAGTTGAGGACCAGTGTCCCCAGCTCCGGTTGAGTCCCAGAGGGGGACCAGAGTCACCGGGTCCTTGTGATATGCAGGTGCTGACCAGAGTCACCACGTCAGGGTGAGGCCCAGAGTGGATGAGAATCACTAGGTCCAGGTGAGGCCCCGATGTGGAACTGAGAAACCAGGTCCCATGATGCCCATATGAGGACCTGAGTCACCAGGTCCAGGTGAGGTCCCTGTGGGAACCAGTCACCTCGTGCAGGTGAGACCCAGGTGGGACCAGAGTCACCAGGTCCAGGTGAGGCCCAGGTATATAAGAGAGTATCCAGGTCCCAATGATGCCCAGGGAAGGACCAGAGTCAACAGGTCACGAGAGGCCCAAATATGGATCAGAGTCATTGTGTTCCAGGTGAGGCAAGATGGAGACCCCAGGAACCAGGTCCAGGAGAGCCCCATATGGAACCAGAGCCACCAGATCCAGGTGAAGTCCAGGTGGGACCACAGTCACAAGGTCCAAGTGAGGCGCAGGTGGCAACATAATTCACCAGGTCCAGGTGAGGCCCAGGTGGCGACCAATCACCAGATCCAGGTGAGAACCAGCTAAGGACCAGATTCACCAGGCACAAGTGAAGCACAAGAGGTGACCAGAGTCACCAGGTAAGAGTGAGGCCCAGACGGGGAACCAGAGTAACCAGTTAAGTTTGAGGCCCAGAATGGTACCAGAGTTCCATGGTCAGAGTGAGACCCAGGTGTGGAATAGAGTATCCGGGTCCCAATGATGCCTGGTTGAGGACCAGAGTCACTAAGCCATGCAGGCCCAGATGGGGAACAGAATCACTAAGTCCTCGTGAGGCATAGAATAAGACCACAGTCAGCAGTATCAGGTGAGCCGCTTGTGGGAACCAGAGCCACTCTATCCAGCTGAGTCCCAGGTCCATGTGAGGCCCACTTGAGGACTAGATTCATCAGGTCGAATTGAGGCATAGCTGGGGACAAGAGTCACCAGGTCTGGGTGCGGCCTAGGTGGGGCAAGATTCAGCAGTTCTGAGTTAGGTCAAAGTGGGGACGAGAGACACCAGGTCCAGGTGAGGCCAAACTGAGGACCGAGACACCAGATCCAGGTGAAGTCCATGCTGGAAAGAGAGTCAACAGGTCCAGGAGAGGTCCAGGTGGGGACCAGAGTCACCAGAACCAGGTGAAGTCCAGGTGAGGACCAGAGTCACCAGATCCAGGTGAAGGCCAGGTGGGGACCAGTGTCACTAGGTCCAGATGAGTCCCAGGTGAGGACCAGATTTACCAGGTACACCTAGGCCCCGGTGGGGATCAGAGGCAACAAGTCCATGTGAGGCCGGCTTGGGAACCAGGGACAACAGGTCGACTTCGGGCCCAGGTGTGGAACACAGTAAGCAGGTCCAGGTGAGTCCCCGGTGGTGACAAGTGTCACCACATCCAGGTGAGGCCCAGGTGGGGACCAGGATCACCAGGTACAGGGGAGGCCCTTGAAAGTACCAGAGTCAACAGTTCGAGGACAGGCGCAGGTGGCAACCAGGGTCAGCAGGTCCAAGTCAGGCCAAAGTGGGGTTCACAGTCACGAGGACACGGTGAGACCCAGAGGGGGACCAGAGTCACCGGGTCAATGTGAGGTCCAGTTGTGGAACACAATCACCGGGTTCCAATTTTCCCAGTTGAGTACCATGGTCAACAGGGCCTTGGGTGGGGCCCAGATGGGGACTCGAGGCCCAAATACAAATGAAGACAAGAACGGGACCACAGTCACTAGATCCATGGTAGTCTCAGGTGCAGACAAGAATCACCAGGTCAAGGTGACGTGCAGGTGGCAACCACACTCACCAGGTCCCGGTGAGGCCCTGGTGGGGACCAGAGTCACGATGTACATGAGAAGCTAGAAACACTGCCGCCACCAGGTCCACATGATGTCCATGTGGGAACGAGAAATACCAGTTACAGTTGAGGACCAGGTGGGGATCCGAATCACCATGTCCAGGTGAGACCCAGGTGGGAACCAGTGTCACCATGTCCAGGTGTGGCCCAGGTGAAGACCAGAGTTAATAGGTCCGGCTGGGTCACTGTTAGTGAACAGTGTAACCATATCCTGATGCTACCCAGGTGGGTACCAGAGACACTAGGTCCTGGTGAGGCCCAGGTGGGACCAGAGACATGAGGTTCAGGTGAGGTCCCGAAGCGAACCACAGTCACCAGGTCAGGTGAGGCCATGCTTAGGATCAGAGTCACCAGTTACAGGTGCGGCCCAGGTGGAGCCAGAGTTACCTGGTAGAGAAATGGCCACAGTCAGGACCAGAGTTACCAGCATCAGGTCAGTCCCAGTGGGGAATAGATTAAGCATGTCCCGATGATGCCCAGGTAGAACCAGAGTCACAAGGTCAAGATTAGGCGCAGGTGGGGAACATGTTCACTAGGTCCCGGTGAGGCCCAGTTGAGGACCAGAGTCACCAGGTCAAGTTGAGGCCTAGAGTGGTACCAGATTCATCTGGTCTAGGTGACATCGAGATGGGGACCAGAGTCACCATGTCAGGCTGAGGCCCAGAGGGGATCCAGAGTCATCATGTCCAGGTGAGGCTCAGGTGTGGAACAGAGTATCCAGGTCATAATGGTCCACAGGTGAGGACCAGAGTCACCAGATCTGGATGAGGTCCAGTTAGGATCAGAGTCACCAGTTCCAGGTGAGGTCAAGAAGGAGTCCACACCAATCAGGTCCAGGGGGGGAACAAAGTCACCAGGAGAGGGTGAGGCCCAGATGGGGACCAGATTCACCAGGTCCAGGTGAGGCCCAGGTGGTGACCAGAGTCCCCGGGTCTAGGAGAGGACCAGGTAAGGACCAGATTCACCAGGTCCAAGAGGCCCACGTGGGGACCTGGTTCAACAGGTATGGGTGAGGCCCAGGTGGCAACCACACTCACCAGGTCCAGGTGAGGCCAGCCTGCAGGCCTTGCAGAGGAACCGTGTCCCGATGATGCCCAGGTAGGGACCAGAGTTACCAGGTCCAGGTGAGGCCAACCTGCAGGACATGCAGTGGAACCATGTCCTGATGATGCCCAGGTAGGGCCCAGAGTCACCAGGTCCTGGTGAGTCCAAACTGCATGCCATGCAGTGGAACCATATCCCTATGATGCCCAGGTAGAGAACAGAATTACCAGGTCCAGGTGAGGGCAACCTGCAGTTCATGCAGTGGAACCATGTCCCGATGATGCCCAGGTGAGAAACTGTCACCAGGTCTGGGGGACGCGAAGAAAAGATCAGATTCACCATTTCCAGGTGAGGCCGAGAAAGAGTCCACAGCAATCAGGTCCAGGTGGGGAACAAAGTCACCAGGACTGGGTGAGTCCCAGATGGGGACCGGATTCACCAGGTCCAGGTGAGGCCCAGTTGGGGACCAGAGTCCCCGGGTCTGGGAGAGGACCAGGTAAGGACCAGATTCACCAGGTCCAAGAGGCCCACGTGGGTACGTGGGTCACCAGGTATGGGTGAGGCCCAGGTGGCAACCCCACTACCAGGTCCAGGTGAGGCCAACCTGCAGGCCAGAGTCACCAGATCATGTGAGGACCTAGTGGGGACTGGAGTCTCCAGGTAAATATGAGTCTACAAGAACACCACAGTCACCAGTGCCAGTGTCGTTCATGTGGGAACCAGAGTTACCAGTCCAGGTGAGACCCAGCTGGAGACCACAGTCACCAGGTCCAGATTGAGGCCTAGGTGGGGGGACCAGAGTCATCAGGACCAGTTAAGGCCAAAGTGTGGAGCAAAGTGATCATGTCCAGGTGAGTTCCAGGTGGGGAACAGAGTAACCTTGTCCCATTGATGCCAGGTGAGAAAAGATTCACAAGGTCCAGACGAGGCCTAAGTGAGGAGTAGATTCACCAGGTCCTTTTGAGGACCAGTTGAGGACCACTGTCCCCAGCTCTGGGTGAGTCCCAGAGGGGGACAAGAGTCACCCGGTTCTGGTGATATATAGGTGGGGACCAGAGTGA
Organism: Canis lupus familiaris; assembly: GCF_011100685.1. Classification (NCBI taxonomy): domain Eukaryota; kingdom Metazoa; phylum Chordata; class Mammalia; order Carnivora; family Canidae; genus Canis; species Canis lupus. The sequence continues at coordinate 37,397 of NW_023330716.1, read as the reverse complement.
CCACGTCACGGTGAGGCCCAGAGCGGGACGAGAATCACTAGGACCAGGTGAAGCCCCGATGTGGAACTGAGAAACCAGGTGAATGATGCCCATATGAGGACCTGAGTCACCAGGTCCAGGTGATGTCCCTGTGGGAACCAGTCACCTCGTCCAGGTGAGGCCCAGGTGGGACCACAGTCACCAGGTCCAGGTGAGGTCCAGGTATATAAGAGAGTATCATGGTCCCAATGATGCCCAGGTAAGGACCAGAGTCAACAGGTCCAGATGAGGCGCAGGTGGGAAGCATATTCACTAGGTTCCGGTGAGGCCCAGTTGAGGACCAGAGTCACCAGGTCTAGTTGAGGCCTAGAGGGTTTCCAGATTCACCTGGTCTATGTGACATCCAAATGGGGACCAGAGTCACCATGTCAGGGTGAGGGCAAGAGGGGATCCAGAGTCATCATGTGCAGGTGAGGCTCAGGCGTGGAACAGAGTATCAAGGTCATAATGGTCCACAGGTGAAGACCACAGTCACCAGATCTGGCTGAGGCCCAGTTAGGATCAGAGTCACCATTTCCAGGTGAGGCCAAGAAGGAGTCCACAGCAATCAGGTCCAGGTGGGGAACAAAGACACCAGGACTTGGTGAGGCACAAATGGGGACCAGATTCACCAGGTCCAGGTGAGGCCCAGGTGGTGACCAGGGTTACCAGTTCCGTGTGAGGATAAGGTAAGGACCAGATTCACAAGGTCCAATCTAGGCCCACGTTGGGACCTTTGTCACCAGGTAAGGGTGAGGCCCAGGTGGCAACCACACTCACCAGGTCCAGGTGAGGCCAACCTGCAGGCCTTGTAGAGGAACCATGTCCCGATGATGCCCTGGTAGGGACCAGAGTTACCAGGTCCAGGTGAGGCCAACCTTAAGGCCATGCAGTGGAACCATGTCCCGATGATCCTCAGGTAGGGACCAGAGTCACCAGGAGCAAATGAGGCCCAGATGGAGCATATTCACTAGGTCCAGGTGAGGCCCAGTTGAGGACCAGAGTCACGAGATCTGGTTGAGGCCTAGAGGGGTACCAGAATCACCTGGTCCAGGTGACATCCAAATGGGTCCAGAGTCACCAGGTCAGGGTGAGGCCCAGAGGGGTTCCAGAGTCATCATGTGCAGGTGAGGCTCAGGTGTGGAACAGAGTCACCAACTACCAAAGATGCCCAGGTGAGGACCAGAGTCACCAGATCTGGGTGACGTGCAGATAGGATCAGAGCCACCAGTTCCAGGTAAGGCCAAGAAAGAGTCCACAGCAATCAGGTCCAGGTGTGGAACAAAGTCACCAGGACTGGGTGAGGCCCAGATGGGGAGCAGATTCACTCACCAGGTCCAGGTGAGGCCCAGGTGGTGACCGGAGTCCCCGGGTCTAGTAGAGGACCAGGTAAGGACCAGATTCACCAGGTCCAAGAGGCACACGTGGGGACCTGAGTCACCAGGTATGGGTGTGTCCCAGGTGGCAACCCCACTCACCAGGTCCAGGTGAGGCCAACCTGCAGGCCAGAGTCACCAGATCCACGTGAGGCCCTAGTGGGAACCAGAGTCACTAGGTAAATGTGATTCTACAAGAACACCACAGTCACCAGGTCCAGGTGTGGTTCATGTGGGAACAAGAGTCACCAGGTCCAGGAGAGACCCAGGTGGGGACCACAGTCACCAGGTCCAGATTGAGGCCTAAGTGGGGGGAACAGATTCATCAGGACCAGTTGAGGCAAAAGTGTGGAGCAAAGTTATCATATCCAGGTGAGGCCCAGTTGGGGAACAGAGTAACCATGTCGCGTTGATGTCAGGTGGGAAAAGAGTCACAGGTCCAGACGAGGTCTAAGTGAGGAGTAGATTCACCAGGTCCTGTTGAGGCCCAGTTGAGGACCAGTGTCCCCAGCTCTGGGTGAGTCCCAGAGGGAAACCAGAGTCACCCGGTTCTGGTGATATCCAGGTGGGGACCAGAGTCACCACGTCACGGTGAGGCCCAGAGAGGGACGAGAATCACCAGGTCCAGGTGAGGCCAACATGCAGGACATGAAGAGGAACCGTGTCCCGATGATGCCAAGGTAGGGACCAGTGTCACCAAGTCCAGAATCGGCGCAGGTGGCAGCATATTCACTAGGTCCCTGTGAGGCCCAGTTGCGGACCAGATTCACCAGGTCTACTTGAGGCCTAGAGGGTTACCAGATTCACCTGGTCTAGGTGACATCGTGATGGGGACCAGAGTCACCATGTCAGCCTCACCTGGACATGATGACTCTGGGCCAGGTCCTGGTAGTCCCAGGTGGGACCAGAGACATGAGATCCAGGTGAGGTCCCGATGGGAACCACAGTCACCAGGTCAGGTGAGGCCATGCTTAGGATCAGAGTCACCAGTTACAGGTAAGGCCCAGGTGGAGCCAGAGTCACCTGGTAGAGAAGAGGCCAAAGTCAGGACCAGAGTTACCAGGATCATGTCTGTCCCAGTGGGAAATAGAATAACCATGTCTCGATGATGCCCAGGTAGAACCAGAGTCACCAGGTCCAGATGAGGCGCAGGTTGGAAGCATGTTCACTAGGTTCCCCTGAGGCCCAGTTCAGGACCAGAGTCACCAGGTCAAGTTGAGGCCTAGAGGGATACCAGATTCACCTAATCTAGGTGACATCCGGATGGGGACCAGAGTCATCATGTCAGGGTGAGGCCCAGAGGGGACCAGAGTCATCATGTCCAGGTGAGGCTCAGGAGTGGAACAGAGTATCCAGGTCATAGTGGTCCGTAGGTGAGGACCAGAATCACCAGATCTGGGTGAGGCCCAGTTAGGATCAGAGTCAACGGTTCCAGGTGAGGCCAAGAAGGAGTCCACAGCAATCAGTTCCAGGTGGGGTGAAAAAGTCACCAGGACTGGATGAGGACCAGATGGGGACCAGATTAACCAGGTTCATGTGATTCCCAGGTGGTGACCCGAGTTAGGATTTCCGGGTGAGGACCAGGTAAGGACCAGATTCAGCAGGCCCAAGTGAGGCCCACGTGGGGACCTGTGTCACCAGGCATGTGTGAGGCCAAGGTGACAACGCCACTCACCAGGTCCAGGTGAGGCCCACCTGCAGGCCATGCAGAGGAACCATGTCCCGATGATGCCCAGGTAGGGACTAGAATTACCAGGTCCATGTGAGTTCAACCTGCAGGCCATGTGTGGAACTATGTCCCGATGACGCCCAGGTAGAGACCAGAGTTACAAGGTCCAAGTGAGGTCAACCTGCAGGCCATGCAGTGGAACCATGTCCTGATGATGCCCAGGTAGTGACCAGAGTCACCAGGTCCAAATGAGGCCCAGATGTAGCATATTCAATAGGTCCAGGTGAGGCCCAGTTGACGACCAGAGTCACCAGATCTGGTTGAGGCCGAGAGGGGTACCAGAATCACCTGGTCCAGGTGACATCGAGATGGAGACCAGAGTCACCAGGTCAGGGTTAGGCCCAGAGTGGTTCGAGAGTCCAGAGTCTCATGTCCAGGTGAGGCTAGGTGTGGAACAGAGTCACCAGGTACCAATGATGCCCAGGTGAGGACCAGAGTCACCAGGTCTGGGTGACACGCAGATAGGATCAGAGTCACCAGGTCCAGGTGAGGCCATGAAAGAGTCCACAGCAATCAGGTCAAGGTGGAGAACAAAGTCACCAGGACTGAGTGAGGCCCAGATGGGGACCGGATTCACCAGGTCCAGGTGAGGCCCAGGTGGTGACCAGAGTCCCCGGGTCTGGGAGAGGACCAGGTAAGGACCAGATTCACCAGGTCCAAGAGGCCCACGTGGAGACCTGAGTCACCAGGTATGGGTGAGGCCCAAGGGGCATCCCCACTAACCAGGTCCATGTGAGGCCAACCTGCAGGCCAAGTCACCCGATTAACGTGAGGCCCTAGTGGGGACTGGAGTCAACAGTTAATAGTGATTCTACAAGAGCAACACAGTCACCAGGACCTGGTGTGGTTCATGTGGGAACGAGAGTCACCAGGTCCAGGTGAGACCCAGGGGGGGACCACAGTCACCAGGTCCAGATTGAGTCCTAGGTGGGGGGACCAGAGTCATCAGGAGCAGTTGAGGCCAAAGTGTGGAGCAAAGTTATCATGTCCATGTGAGGCCCAGGTGGGGAAGAGTAACCATGTCCCATTGATGCCAGGTGGGAAAAGAGTCACAAGGTCCAGACGAGGCCTTAGTGAGGAGTAGATTCACCAGGAACTGTTGAGGCCAAGTTGAGGACCAGTGTCCCCAGCTCCGAGTGAGTCCCAGAGGGAGACCAGTGTCACCCGGTTCTGGTGATATCCAGGTGGGGACCAGAGTCACCACGTCAGGGTGAGGCCCAGAGGGGACGAGAATCACTAGGTCCAGGTGAGGCCCCGATGTGGAACTGAGAACCCAGGTCCCATGATGCCCATATGAGGACCTGAGTCACCAGGTCCAGGTGAGGTCCCTGTGGTAACCAGTCACCTCGACCAGGTGAGGCCCAGGTGGGACCATTGTCACAAAGTCCAGGTGAGGCCCAGGTATATAAGAGAGTATCCAGGTCCCAATGATCCCCAGGTAAGGACCAGAGTCAACAGGTCCAGGAGAGGCCCACATATGGTTCAGAGTCATTGTGTTCCAGGTGAGGCCAGATGGAGACCACAGGAACCAGGTCCAGGAGAGCCCCATAAGGGAACCAGAGCCACCAGATCCAGGTGATATCAGGGTGGGACCACAGTCACAACGTCCAGGGGAGGCGCAGGTGGCAACAGGATTCACAAAGTCCAGGTGAGGCCCAGGTGGCGACCGGTCACCAGATCCAGGTGCGGACCAGCTAAGGACAAGACTCACCAGGCCCAAGTGAAGCCCAAGGGGTGACCAGTTTCACCAGGTAGGGGTGAGACCCAGAGGGGGAACCAGAGTAACCAGTTTAGTTTTAGGCCCAGAATGGGAGCCTAGGTCCCTGGTGAAAGTGAGGCCCAGGTGTGGAATAGAGTATCCAGATCCCAATGATGCCTGTGTGAGGAGCAGAGTTACTAGGGCCATGCAGGCCCAGATGGGGAACAGAATCACTAGGTCCTGGTGAGACATAGAATAACACCACAGTCAGCAGTATCAGGTGACCCCCTTGTGGGAAACGGTGCCACTCTATCCAGCTGAGTCCCAGGTCCATGGAGGCCCACGTGAGGACCAGATTCATCAGGTCGAATTGAGGCATAACTGGGGACACGAGTCACCAGGTCTGCGTGCGGCCTATGTGGGGCAAGATTCAGCATTTCTGAGTTAGGTCAAAGTGGGGACGAGAGACACCAGGTCCAGGTGAGGCCAACCTGAGGACCAGAGTCACCAGATGCAAGTGAGGTCCATGTTGGAAAGAGAGTCACCAGGTCCAGGAGAGGTTCAGGTATGGACCAGTGTCGCCAGTTCCAGGTGACATCCAGGTGGGGACCAGAGTCACCAGATCCAGGTGAAGCCCAGGTGGGGAGCAGAGTCACTAGGTCCAGATGAGGCCCAGGTGAGGACCAGAGATAGCAGGTACACGTGAGGCCCCGGTGGGAATCAGAGGCAACAGGTCCATGTGAGGCCGCCTTGGGGACCATGGTCAACATGTCGACTTGAGGCCCAGGTGTGGAACACAGTAACCAGGTCCAGGTGAGTCCCCGGTGGTGATAAGAGTCACCACGTCCAGGTGAGGCCCAGGTGGGGACCAGGATCACCAGTTTCAGGGGAGGCCTTTGAAAGAACCAGAGTCAACCGTTCGACGTCAGTCGCAGGTGCAACCATGGTCAGCAGGCCCAAGTCAGTACAAAGTTCGTTTCACAGTCACTAGGGCACGGTGAGACCCAGAGGGAGACCAGAGTCTCCTGGGCCAGTTGAGGTCCAATTGTGGAACACAGTCACCGGGTCCCAATTTTGCCCAGTTGAGGACCATGGTCAACAACACCAGGTGAGGCCCAGATGGGGACCGGAGTCCCCAAATCCAGGTGAAGCCCAGGTGGAGACCACAGTCACCAGATCGAGGATAGTCTCATGTGCAGACCATAATCACAAGGTCCAGGTGAGGTGCAGGTGGCAACCCCACTCACCAGGTCCAGGTGAGCCCAACCTGCAGGCCATGCAGAGAAAGCGAGTCCCGATGATGCCCAGGTAGGGACCAGAGTTACTAGGTCCAGCTTGAGGCCAACCTGCAGGCCATGCAGTGGATCAATCTACCGATGATGCCCACGTAGGGACCAGAGTCACCAGATTCCAAATGACGCCCAGATGGATCATATTCACTAGGTCCAGGTGAGGCCCAGTTGACGACCAGAGTCACCAGAACTGGTTGAGGTCCAGAGGAGTACCAGAATCCCCTGGTCCAGGTGACATCCAGATAGGGAACAGAGTCACCAGGTCAGGGTGAGGCCCAGAGTGGTTCGAGAGTCCAGATCCTCATGTCCAGGTGAGGCTCAGCTGTGGAACAGAGTCACCAGGTACCAATGATGCCCAGGTGAGGACCAGAGTGACCAGGTCTGGGTGACACGCAGATAGGATCAGAGTCACCAGGTCCAGGTGAGGCAATGAAAGAGTCCACAGCAATGAGGTCAAGGTGGGGAACAAAGTCACCAGGACTGAGTGAGGCCCAGATGGGGACCGGATTCACCAGATCCAGGTGAGGCCCAGGTGGTGACCAGAGTCCCCGTGTCTGGGAGAGGACCAGGTAAGGACCAGATTCACCAGGTCCAAGTGGCCCACGTGGAGACCTGAGTCACCAGGTATGGGTGAGGCCCAAGTGGCATCCCCACTAACCAGGTCCATGTGAGGCCAACCTGCCGGCCAAGTCACCCGATTCACGTGAGGCCCTAGTGGGGACTGAAGTCCCCAGTTAAAAGTGATTCTACAAGAACAACACAGTCACCAGGTCCTGGTGTGGTTCATGTGGGAACGAGAGTCACCAGGTCCAGGTGAGGAAAACCTGAACGCCATGCAGAGGAAATATGTCCCGATGATGCCCAGGTAGGGACTAGAGTTACCAGGTGCAGGTGAGGTCAACCCGCAGGCCATGCAGTGGAACCATGTTCCGATGATGCCCAGGTAGGGACGACAGTCACCAGGTCCAAATGAAGCCCAGATGGAGCATATTCACTAGGTCCAGGTGAGGTCCAGTTGAAAACCAGAGTCACCAGATCTGGTTGAGGCCTAGAGGGGTACCAGAATCACCTGGTCCAGGTTACATCCTAATGGGGACCAGAGTCACCAGGTCAGGGTGAGGCCCAGAGAGGTTCCAGAGTCATCATCCAGGTGAGGCTCAGGTGTGGAACAGTGTAACCAGACACCAATGATGCCCAGGGGAGGACCAGAGTCACCAGGTCTGGGTGACGCGCAGATAGGATCAGAGTCACCAGTTCCAGGTGAGTCCAAGAAAGAGTCCACAGCAATCAGGTCCAGGTGCGGAACAAAGTCACCAGGACCGGGTGAGGCCCAGATGGGGACCAGATTCACCAGGTCCAGGTGATTCTCCGGTGGTGACCAGAGTTACTATTTCCATGTGAGGACCAGGTAAGGAGCAGATTCACTAGGTCCAAGTGAGGACCACGTAGGGCCTGTGTCACCAGGTATGGGTGAGGCACAGGTGGCAACCCCACTCATCAGGTCCAGGTGAGGCCCAGGTATATAAGAGAGTATCGAGGTCCCAATGATGCCCATGTAAGGACCAGAGTCAACAGGTCCAGGAGAGGCCCAAATACGGATCAAAGTCATTGTATCCCAGGTGAGGCCAGATGGAGACCACAGGATCCAGGTCCAGGAGAGCCCCATATGGGAACCAGAACCACGAGATCCAGGTGAGGTCCAGGTGGGACCACAGTCACAAGGTCCAGGTGAGGCGCAGGTGGCAACAGGATTCACCAAGTCCAGGTGAGGCCCAGGTGGCGACCAGTCACCACATCCAGGCGCGGACCAGCTAAGGACCAGATTCACCAGGCTGAAGTGAAGCCCAAAGGGTGACCAGAGTCACCAGGTAAGGGTGAGCCCCAGAGGGGGAACCAGAGTAACCAGTTTAGTTTGAGGCCCAGAATGGGACCAGAGGTCCCTGGTCAAAGTGAGGCCCAGGTGTGGAATAGAGTATCCAGGGTGAGGATCATTGGGTCCATCACCCAATGATGCCTGGGTGAGGACCAGAGTCACTGGGGCCATGCAGGCACAGATGAGGAACAGAATCACTAGGTCCTGGTGAGGCATACAATAAGACCACAGTCAGCAGTATCAGCTGAGCCCCTTGCGGGAACCAGAGCCACTCTATCCAGCTGAGTCCCAGGTCCAGGTGAGGCTCCCGTGAGGACCAGATTCATTATGTCGAATTGAGGCATAGCTGGGGACAAGAGTCACCAGGTCTGGGTGCAGCCTAAGTTGGGCTAGATTCAGCAGTTCTGAGTTAGGTCAAAGTGGGGACGAGAGACGCCAGGTCCAGGTGAGGCCAAACTGAGGACCAGAGTCACCAGATCCATGTGAGGTCTATGTTTGAAAGAAAGTCACCAGGTCCGGGAGAGGTCCAGGTGGGGACCAGAGTCACCAGTTCCAGGTGAGGCCAAGAAGGAGTCCACAGAAATCAGGTCCAGGTGGGGAACAAAGTCACCAGGACTGGGTGAGGCCTAGATGGGGACCAGATACACAAGGTCCAGGTGATATCCAGGTGGTGACCAGACTTACCAGTTCCGGGTGAGGACCAGGTAAGGACAAGATTCACCAGGTCCAAGTGAGGCCCACGTGGGGACTTGTGTCACCAGGCATGGGTGAGGACCAGGTGGCAACCCCACTGACCTGGTCCAGGTGAGGCCAACGTGCAGGCCATGCAGAGGAACCATGTCCCGATGATGACCATGTAGGGACCAGACTTAGCAGGTCCAAGTGAGGCCAACCTGCAGGCCATGCAGTGGAACCATGTCCCGATGATGCCCAGGTAGGGACCAGAGTCACCAGGTCCAAATGAGGCCCAGATGGTGCATATTCACTAGGTCCAAGTGAAGCCCAGTAGAGGACCAGAGTCACCAGATCTGGTTGAGGCCTAGAAGGGTACCAGAATCACCTGGTCCAGGTGACATCCAGATGGGGACCAGAGTCATCAGGTCAGGGTGAGGCCCAGAGAGGTTCCAGAGTCATCATGTCCAGGTGAGCCTCAGGTGTGGAACAGAGTCACCAGGTCCCAATGGTGCCCAGGTGAGGAACAGAGTCACCAGGTCTGGGTGACTCGCAGATAGGATCAGAGTCACCAGATCTTGTTGAGGCCTAGAGGGGTACCAGATTCACCAGGTCCAGGTGAGGCACAGGTGGTGACCAGAGTCCCCGTTCTGGGAAAGGACCAGGTAAGGACCAGATTCACCAGGTCCAAGAGGCCCACGTGGGGACCTGAGTCACCAGGTATGGGTGAGGCCCAGGTGGCATTAACACTCACCAGGTCCAGGTGAGGCCAACCTGCATGCCATGCAGTGGAAACATATCCAAATGATGCCCAGGTAGAGACCAGACTTACCAGTTCCAGGTGAGGCCAACCTGCAGGCCATGCAGCGGAACCATATCCCGATGATGTCCAGGTATGGACCAGAGTCACCAGGTCCAAATGAGGCCCAGATGGAGCATATTCACTAGGTACAGTTGAGTCCCCTTTGAAGACCAGAGTCACCAGATCTGTTTGAGGCCTAGGGGGTACCAGAATCACCTTGTCCATGTGACATCCAGATGGGGACCAGAGTCACTCGGTCAGGTTGAGGCCCAGAGCGGTTCCAGAGTCAACATTTGCAGGAACGCTCAGGTGTGGAAGAGAGTCACCAGGTACCAATGATGCCCAAGTGAGGACCAGAGTCACCAGATCTGAGTGAGGCCCAGTTAGGATCAGAGTCACCAGTTCCAGGTGAGGCCAAGAAAGAGTCCCCAGCAATCAGGTCCAGGTGGGGAACAAAGTCAGCAGACCTGGGTGAGACCCAGATGGGGACCAGAATCACCATGTTCAGGTGAGGCTCTGGTGGGGATAGAGTCCCCGGGTCTGGGAAAGGACCAGGCAAGGACCAGATTCAACAGGTCCAAGAGGCTCACATGGGGACCTGAGTCACCAGCTATGTGTGAGGCCTAGGTGGCAACCCCACTCACCAGGTCTAGGTGAGGCCAATCGGCGGGCCAGAGTCACCAGATCCAGGTGAGGCCCTAGTGGGGACTGGAGTCACCAGGTACATGTGAGTATACAAGAACACCACAGTCACCAGGTCCAGGTGTGGTTCATGTGGGAACGAGAGTCACCAGGTCCAGGTGAGACCCAGGTGGGGACCACAGTCACCAGGTCCAGATTGAGGCCTAGGTGGGGGGACCAGAGTCATCAGTACCAGTTGAGGCCAAAGAGTGGAGCAAAGTTATCATGTCCAGGTGAGGCCAAGGTGGGGAACAGAGTAACCATGTCCCATTGATGCCAGGTGGGAAAAGAGTCACAAGGTCCAGACGATGCCTTAGTGAGGAGTAGATTCATCAGGTCCTATTGAGGCCCAGTTGAGGACCAGTGTCCCCATCTCCGGGTGAGTCCCAGAGGGGGACCAGAGTCACCCGGTTCTGGTGATATCCAGGTTGGGACCAGAGTCACCACGTCAGGGTGAGGCCCAGAGGGGGACGGGAATCACTAGGTACAGGTGAGGCCCCGATATGGAACTGAGAAACCAGGTACCATGATGCCCATATGAGGACCTGAGTCACCAGGTCCAGGTGAGGTCCCTGTGGGAACCAGTCACCTCATCCCGTAGAGGCCCGGGTGGGACCAAAGTCACCAGGTCCAGGTGAGGCCCAGGTATATAAGGGAGTATCAAGGTCCCAATGATGCCCATGTAAGGACCATAGTCAACAGGTGCAGGAGAGGCCCAAATATGGATCAGAGTCATTGTTTTCCATGTGAGGCCAGATGGAGACCACAGGAACCAGGTCCAGGAGAGCCCCATATGGGAACCAGAGCCACCAGACCCAGGTGAGATCCAGGTGGGACCACAAGGTCCAGGTGAGGCGCATGTGGCAACAGGATTCACCAAGTCCAGGTGAGGCCCAGGTTCAGACCATTCACCAGATCCAGGTGAGACCAGCTAAGGAACCAGATTCACCAGGCCTAAGTGAAGCCAAACGGGTGACCAGAGTTACCAGGTAAGGGTGAGGCCCAAAGGGGAACCAGTAACTAGCTTAGTTTGAGTCCCAGAATGTGACCAGAGGTCCCTAGTCAGAGTGAAGCCCAGGTGTGGAATAGTGAATCCAGGTCCCAATGATGCCTGTGAGGACCAGAGTCACTAGGGCCATGCAGGCCCAGGGGGAACAGAATCACTAGCTCCTGGTGAGGCATAGAATAAGACCACAGACAGCAGTATCATTTGAGCCCCTTGCGGGAACGAGAGCCACTCTATCCAGCTGAGTCCCAGGTCCATGTGAGGCCCACGTGAGGACCAGATTCATCAGGTCGATTTGAGGCATAGCTGGGGACAAGAGTCACCAGGTCTGGTTGCGGCCGAGGTGGGGCAAGATTCAGCAGTTCTGAGTTAGGTCAAAGTGGGGACGAGAGATGCCAGATCCAGGTGAGGCCAAACTGAGGACCAGAGTCACCAGATGCAGGTCAGGTCCAGGTGTGGACCAGAGTCCCCAGATCCAGGTGAAGTCCAGGTGGGGACCAGAGTCACCAGATCCAGGTGAAGCCCAGGTGGGGACCAGAGTCAATAGGTCCAGATGAGACCCAGATGAGGACCAGAGTTACCAGGGACACGTGAAGCCCCGGTGGGGATCAGAGGCAACATGTCCTTGTGAGTCTGGCTTGGGGACCATGGTCAACAGGTCTACTTGAGGCCCAGGTGTGGAACACAGTAACCAGGTCCAGGTGAGTCCCAGGTGGTGACAAGTGTCACCACGTCCAGGTGAGGCCCAGGTGGGGACCAGGATCACCAGGTCCAGGGGAAGCCCTTGAAAGAACCAGAGTCAACAGTTCGAGGTCAGGCGCAGGTGGCAACCAGGTTCAGCAGGTCCAAGTCAGGCCAAAGTGGGGTTCAGTGTCACTAGGGAACGGTGAGACCCAGAGGGCTACCAGAGTCACCTGGTCCAGGTGAGTTCCAGTTGTGGATCACAGTCACCGGGTCCCAATTTTGCCCAGTTGAGGACCATGGTCAACAGGGCCAGGTGAGGCCCAGATGGGAACCAGAACCCAAAATCCAGGTGAAGCCCAGGTGCGGACCACAGTCACCAGATCCAGGGTAGTCTCAGGTACAGACCAGAATCACCATGTCCAGGTGAGGTGCAGGTGGCAACGACACTCAACAGGTCCCGGTGAGGCCCTGGTGGGGACCAGAGTCACGAGGTACATGAGAAGGTAGAAACACTGCAGCCACCAGATCCACATGATGTCCATGTGGGAATGAGAATCACCAGTTACAGGTGAGGACCAGGCAGGGATCCGAATCACCATGTCCACGTGAGACCCAAGAGGGAACCAGTGCCACCATGTCCAGGTGTGGCCCAGGTGAAGACCAGAGTTAATAGGTCCGGCTGGGTCTCTGTTAGTGAAGAGTGTAGCCATATCCTGATGCTACCCAGGTGGGTACCAGAGACACCAGGTCCTGGTGAGGCCCAGGAGGGACCAGAGACATGAGGTCCTGGTGAGGTCCCGATGGGAACCACAGTCACCAGGTCAGGTGAGGCCATGCTTAGGATCAGAGTCACCAGTAACAGGTGAGGCCCAGGTGGAGCCAGAGTCACCAAGTAGAGAATACGCCAAAGTTAGGACCAGAGTTACCAGGATCAGGTCAGTCCCAGTGGGGAATAGAGTAACCACATCCCGATGATGCCCAGGTAGAACCCGAGTCACCACGTACAGATGAGGCGCAGGTGTGGAGTATATTCACTAGGTCCCGGTGAGGCCCAGTTGAGGACCAGATTCCCCCAGTCTAGTTGAGGCCTAGAGGGGTACCAGATTCACCTGGTCTAGGTGACATCCAGATGGGGACCAGAGTCACCAGGTCAGGGTGAGGCCCAGAGAGGTTCCAGAGTCATCAAGTCCAGGTGAGGCTCAGTTGTGGAACAGAGTCACCAGGTACCAATAATGCCCAGGTGAGGACCAGAGTCACCAGGTCTTGTGACGCACAGATAGGATCAGAGTCACCAGTTTCAGGTGAGGCCAAGAAAGAGTCCACAGCAATGAGTTCCAGGTGGGGAACAAAGTCACCAGGACTGTGTGAGGCCCAGAAGGGGACCAGATTCACCAGGTCCATGTGATTCCCAGGTGGTGACTAGAGTTACCAGTTCCGGATGAGCACCAGGTAAGGACGAGATTCACCAGGTCCAAGTGAGACCCACGTGGGGACCTGTGTCACATTGCATGTGTGAGGCCCAGGTTGCCACCCCACTCACCAGGTCCAGGTGAGGCCAACCTGCAGGCCATGCAGAGGATCCATATCTCGATGATGCCCAGGTAGACATCAGAGTTACCAGGTCCAGGTGAGGCCAACCTGCAGGCCATGCAGTGGAACCATGTCCCGATGATGCCCAGGTAGGGACCAGAGTCACCAGGTCCAAATGAGGCCCAGATGGAACAAATTCACTATGTCCAGGTGAGGCCCAGTTCAGGATCAGAGTCACCAGATCTGCTTGATGCCTAGAGGGGTACCAGAATCACCTGGTCCAGGTGACATCCACATGGGGACCAGAGTCACCAGGTCACGAAGAGGCCCAGAGAGGTTCCAGAGTCATCATGTCCAGGTGAGGCTCAGGTGAGGAACAGAGTCACCAGGTACCAATGATGCCCAGGTGAGGACCAGAGTCACCAGATCTGGGTGACGCGCAGATAGGTCCAGAGTCACCAGTTCCAGGTGTGGCCAAGAAAGTGTCCACAGCAATCAGGTCCAGGTGGGGAACAAAGTCACAAGGACTGGGTGAGGCCCAGATGGGGACCAGATTCACCAGGTCCAGGTGAGACGAGGTGGTGACCGGAGCTGGGAGAGGACTAGGTAAGGACCAGATTCACCAGGTAGAAGAGGCCCACGTGGGGACCTGTGTCCCCAGGTATGGGGGAGGTCCAGGTGGCAACCCCACTCACCAGGTCCAGGTGAGGCCAACCTGCAGGCCATGCAGAGGAACCATGTCCCGATGATGCCCAAGTAGGGATCAGAGTTACCAAGTACAGGTGAAGCCAAGCTGCAGGCCATTCAGTGGAAACATGTACCGATGATGCCAAGGTAGGGACCAGAGTCACCAGGTCCAAATGAGGCCCAGATGGAGCATAATCACTAGGTCCAGGTGAGGCCCAGTTGAGGACCAGAGTCACCCGATCTGGTTGAGGCCTAGAGGGGTACCAGAATCACTTGGTCCAGGTGACATCCAGATGGGGAACAGAGTCACCAGGTCAGGTTGAGTTCCAGAGAGCTTCCAGAGTCAAGATGTCCAGGGGAGCCTCAGGTGTGGAACAGAGTAACCAGGTACAAATGATGCCCAGGAGATGACCAGAGTTACAAGGTAAACGTGCGGCCCCGGTTGGGATAAGAGGCAACAGGTCCATGTGAGTCCGGCTTTGGGACCATGGTCAACAGGTCTACTCGAAGCCCAGGTGTGGAACACAGTAAGCAGGTCCAGGTGAGTCCCCGGTGGTGACAACAGTCACCACGTCCAGGTGAGGCCCAGGTGGGGACTAGGATCACCAGGTACAGGCGAGGCCCTTGAAAGAACCAGAGTCAACAGTTCGAGGTCAGGCGCAGGTGGCAACCAGGGTCAGCAGGTCCAAGTCAGGCCAACGTGGGGTTCACAGTCACTAGGGCAAGGTGAGACCCAGAGGGGGACCTGAGTCACCTGGTCCAGGTGACGTCCAGTTATGGAACATAGTCACCGGGTCCCAATTTTGCCCAGTTGAGGACCATGGTCAACAGGGCCAGGTGAGGCCCAGATGGGGACCGGAGCCCCAAATCCAGGTGAAACCCAGGTGGGGACCACAGTCACCAGAACCAGGGTAGTCTCAGGTGCAGACCAGAATCACCAGGGCCAGGTGAGGTGCATTTGTAAACCACACTCACCAGGTCCTGGTGAGGCACTGGTGGGGACCAGAGTCACGAGGTACATTAGAAACTAGAAACACTACAGCCACCAGGTCCACGTGATGTCCATGTGGGAACGAGAATAACCAGTTACAGGTTAGGTCCAGGTGGAGATCCGACTCACCATGTCCTGGTGAGACCCAGGTGGGAACGACTGTCACCATGTCCAGGTGTGGCCCAGGTGAAGACCAGAGTTAATAGGTCCGGCTGGGTCTCTGATAGTGAACAGTGTAACGATATCCTGATGCTACCCAGGTGGGTACCAGAGACACCAGGTCCTGGTGAGGCCCAGGTGGCGACCAGTCACCAGATCCAGGTGAGAACCAGCTAAGGACCAGATTCACCAGGCACAAGTGAAGCACAAGGGGTGACCAGAGTCACCAGGTAAGAGTGAAGCCCAGAGGGGGAACCAGAGTAACCAGTTAAGTTTGAGGCCCAGAATGGGACCAGAGGTCCCTGGTCAAAGGTAGGCCCAGGTGTGGCATAGAGTATCCAGGTCCCAATGATGCCTGGGTGAGGACCAGAGTCACTAAGCCATGCAGGCCCAGATGGGGAACAGAATCACTAAGTCCTCGTGAGGCATAGAATAAGACCACAGTCAGCAGTATCAGGTGAGCCGCTTGTGGGAACCAGAGCCACTCTATCCAGCTGAGTCCCAGGTCCATGTGAGGCCCACTTGAGGACTAGATTCATCAGGTCGAATTGAGACATAGCTGGGGACAAGGTTCTCCAGGTCTGGATGTGGCCTAGATGGGGCAAGATTCAGCAGTTCTGAGTTAGGTCAAAGTGGGGACGAGAGACACCAGGTCCAGGTGAGGCCAAACTGAGGACCAGAGTCACCAGATCCAGGTGAGATCCATGCTGGAAAGAGAGTCAACAGGTCCAGGAGAGGTCCAGGTGGGGACCAGAGTCACCAGATCCAGGTGAAGTCCAGGTGAGGACCAGAGTCACCAGATCCAGGTGAAGCCCAGGTGGGGACCAGTGTCACTAGGTCCAGATGAGTCCCATGTGAGGACCAGATTTACCAGGTACACCTAGGCCCCGGTGGGGAACAGAGGCAACAGGTCCATGTGAGGCCGGCTTGGGAACCATGGACAACAGGTCGAATTCGGGCCCAGGTGTGAAACACAGTAAGCATGTCCAGGTGAGTCTCCGGTGGTGACAAGTGTCACCACGTCCAGGTGAGGCCCAGGTGGGGACCAGGACGAACAGGTCCAGGGGAGGCCCTTGAAAGAACCAGAGTCAACAGTTCGAGGTCAGGCGCAGGTGGCAACCAGGGTCAGCAGGTCCAAGTCAGGCCAAAGTGGGGTTCACAGTCACTAGGGCACGGTGAGACCCTGAGGGGGAACAGAGTCACCTGGTCCAGGTGAGGTCCAGTTGTGGAACACAGTCACCGGGTCCCAAATTTTGCCCAGTTGAGGACCATGGTCACAGGGCCAGGTGAGGCCCAGATGGGGACCGGGGTCCCGAAATCCAGGTGAATATCAGGTGCGGACCACAGTCACCAGATCCAGGGTAGTCTCAGGTGCAGACCAGAATCACCAGGTCCAGGTGAGGTGCAGGTGGCAACCACACTCACCAGGTCCCGGTGAGGCCCTGGTGGGGACCAGGGTCACGAGGTACATGAGAAGCTAGAAACACTGCAGCCACCAGGTGTACATGATTCCATGTGGGAACGAGAATCACCAGTTACGGGTGAGGACCAGGTGGGGATCCGACTTACAATGTCCAGGTGAGGACAATGTGGGAACCAGTGTTACCATGTCCAGGTGTGGCCCAGGTGAAGGCCAGAGTAAATAGGTCCCGCTGGGTCACTGTTAGTGAACAGTGTAACCATATCCTGATGCTACCCAGTTGGGTACCAGAGACACCAGGTCCTGGTGAGGCCCAGGTGGAGCCAGAGACATGAGGTTCAGGCGAGGTCCCGATGGGAACCACAGTCACCAGGTCAGGAGAGGCCATGCTTAGGATCAGAGTCACCAGTTACAGGTGAGGCCCAGGTGGAGCCAGAGTCACCTGGTAGAGAAGAGGCCAAAGTCAGGACCAGAGTCACCAGGTCAGGGTGAGGCCCCGAGAGGTTCCAGATTCATCATGTCCAGGTGAGGCTCAGGTGTGGAACAGAGTCACCAAGTACCAAAGATGCCCAAGTGAGGACCAGAGTCACCAGATCTGAGTGACGCGCAGATAGGATCAGAGTCACCAGTTCCAGGTAAGGCCAAGAAAGAGTCCACAGCAATCCGGAACAGGTGGGGAACAAAGTCACCAGGACTGGGTGAGGCCCAGATGGGGACCAGATTCACCAGGTCCAGGTGAGGCGAGGTGGTGACCGGAGCTGAGAGAGGACTAGGTAAGGACCAGTTTCACCAGGTAGAAGAGGCCCACGTGGGGACCTGTGTCCCCAGGTATGGGGGAGGCCCAGGTGGCAAGCCCACTCACCAGGTCCAGGTGAGGCCAACCTGCAGGCCATGCAGAGGAACCATGTCCCGATGATGCCCAAGTAGGGATCAGAGTTACCAAGTACAGGTGAAGCCAAGCTGCAGGCCATTCAGTGGAAACATGTACCGATGATGCCAAGGTAGGGACCAGAGTCACCAGGTCCAAATGAGGCCCAGATGGAGCATAATCACTAGGTCCAGGTGAGGCCCAGTTGAGGACCAGAGTCACTCGATCTGGTTGAGGCCTAGAGGGGTACCAGAATCACTTGGTCCAGGTGACATCCAGATGGGGAACAGAGTCACCAGGTCAGGTTGAGTTCCAGAGAGCTTCCAGAGTCAAGATGTCCAGGGGAGCCTCAGGTGTGGAACAGAGTAACCAGGTACAAATGATGCCCAGGTGAGGACCAGAGTTACAAGGTAAACGTGCGGCCCCGGTGGGGATAAGAGGCAACAGGTCCATGTGAGTCCGGCTTTGGGACCATGGTCAACAGGTCTACTCGAAGCCCAGGTGTGGAACACAGTAAGCAGGTCCAGGTGAGTCCCCGGTGGTGACAACAGTCACCACGTCCAGGTGAGGCCCAGGTGGGGACTAGGATCACCAGGTACAGGGGAGGCCCTTGAAAGAACCAGAGTCAACAGTTCGAGGTCAGGCGCAGGTGGCAACCAGGGTCAGCAGGTCCAAGTCAGGCCAACGTGGGGTTCACAGTCACTAGGGCAAGGTGAGACCCAGAGGGGGACCTGAGTCACCTGGTCCAGGTGACGTCCAGTTATGGAACATAGTCACCGGGTCCCAATTTTGCCCAGTTGAGGACCATGGTCAACAGGGCCAGGTGAGGCCCAGAAGGGGACCGGAGTCCCCAAATCCAGGTGAAACCCAGGTGGGGACCACAGTCAACAGATCCAGGGTAGTCTCAGGTGCAGACCAGAATCACCAGGGCCAGGTGAGGTGCATTTGTAAACCACACTCACCAGGTCCCGGTGAGGCACTGGTGGGGACCAGAGTCACGAGGTACATTAGAAACTAGAAACACTACAGCCACCAGGTCCACGTGATGTCCATGTGGGAACGAGAATAACCAGTTACAGGTTAGGTCCAGGTGGAGATCCGACTCACCATGTCCTGGTGAGACCCAGGTGGGAACGAGTGTCACCATGTCCAGGTGTGGCCCAGGTGAAGACCAGAGTTAATAGGTCCGGCTGGGTCTCTGATAGTGAACAGTGTAACGATATCCTGATGCTACCCAGGTGGGTACCAGAGACACCAGGTCCTGGTGAGGCCCAGGTGGGACCAGAGACATGAGGTCCAGATGAGGTCACGATGGGAACCACATTCACCAGGTCAGGTGAGGCCATGCTTACGACAGAGTCACCAGTTACAGGTGAGGCCCACGTGGAGCCAGAGTCACGTGATACAGAAGAAGCCAAAGTCAGGACCAGTGTTACCAAGATCAGGTCAGTCCCAGTGGGGAATAGATTAACCATGTCCCGATGATGCCCAGGTAGAACAGAGTCACCAGGTCCAGATTAGGCGCAGTTAGGGAGCATATTCACTAGGTCCCGGTGAGGCCCAGTTGAGGACTAGAGTCACCAGGTCTAGTTGACCTTAGAGGGTACCAGATTCACCTGGTCTAGGTGATATCCAGATGGGGACCAGAGTCACCATGTCAGGCTGAGGCCCAGAGGGGATCCAGAGTCATCATGTCCAGGGGAGGCTCAAGTGTGGAACAGAGTATCCAGGTCATAATGGTCCACAGATGAGGACCAGAGTCACCAGATCTGGATGAGGCCCAGTTAGTATCATCGTCACCAGTTCCAGGTGAGTAAAGAAGGAGTCCACAGCAATCAGGTCCAGGTGGGGAACAAAGTCACCAGGACTGGGTGAGGCCCAGTAGGGGAGCAGATTCTCCAGGTCCAGGTGATTCCCAGGAGATTACCAGAGTTACAACTTCCGGATGAGGACCAGGAAAGGACCAGATTCACCAGGTCCAAGTAGGCCCACGTGGGGACCTGTGACACCCGGTATGGGTGAGTCCCAGGTGGCAACTCCACTCACCAGGTCCAGATGAGGCCATCCTGCAGGCAATGCAGAGGAACGGTGTCCCGATGATGCCCAGGTAGAGACCAGAGTTACCAGGTCCAGGTGAGTTCAACCTGCAGGCCATGCAGTGCAACCATATCTCAATGATACCCACGTAGGGATTAGAGTCACCAGGTCCAAATGAGGCACAGATGGAGCATATTCACTAGGTCCAGGTGAGGCCCAGTTGAGGACCAGAGTCACCAGATCTGGTTGAGGCCTAGAGGGGTACCAGAATCACCTGGTCCAGATGACATCCAGATGGGGACCAGAGTCACCAGGTCAGGGTGAGGCCCAGAGAGGTTCCAGAGTCATCATGTCCAGGTGAGGCTCAGGTGTGGAACAGAGTCACCAGGTACCAAATATGCCCAGGTGAGGACCAGAGTCACCAGGTCTGGGTGACGCGCAGATAGGATCAGAGTCACCAGTTCCAGGTGAGGCCAAGAAAGAGTCCACAGCAATCAGGTCCAGGTGGGGAACAAAGTCACCAAGACTGGGTGAGGCCCAGATGGGGACCAGATTCACCAGGTCCAGGTGAGGCCCAGGTGGTGACCAGAGTCCCCGAGTTTGGGAGAGGACCATGTAAGGACCAGATTCACTAGGTTCAAGAGGCCCACGTGGGGACCTGAGTCACCAGGTATGGATGAGGCCCAGGTGGCAACCCCACTCACCAGGTCCAGGTGAGGCCAACCTGCAGGCCAGAGTCACCAGATCCAGGTGAGGCACTAGTGGGGACCGGAGTCACCAGGTATTTGTGAGTCTACAAGAACACCACAGTCACCAGGTCCAGGTGTGGGTCATGTGGGATCGAGAGTCACCAGGTCCAGGTGAGACCCAGGTGGGGATCACAGTCACCAGGTCCAGATTGAGGCCTAGGTGGGGGGACCAGAGTCATCAGGACCAGTTGAGGCCAAAGTGTTGAGCAAAGTTATCATGACCAGGTGAGACCCAGGTGGGAAACAGAGTAACAATGTCCCATTGATGCCAGGTGGGAAAAGTGTCACAAGGTCCAGACGAAGCCTAAGTGAGGAGTAGATTCACCAGGTCCTGTTGAGGCCCAGCTGAGGACAAATGTCGCCAGCTCCGGGTGAGTCCCAGAGGAGGATCAGAGGTACCCGGTCCTAGTGATAACCAGGTGGGGACCAGAGTCACCAAGTCAGGGTCAGGCCCAGAGCGGGATGAGAATCACTAGGTCCAGGTGAGGCCCCGATGTGGAACTGAGAAACCAGGTCCCATGATACCCATATGAGGACCTGAGTCACCAGGTCCAGGTGAGGTCCCTGTGGGAACCAGTCACCTCTTCCAGGTGAGGCCCAGGTGGGACCACAGTCACCAGGTCCAGGTGAGGCCCAGGTATATAGGAGAGGATCCAGGTCCCAATGATGCCCAGGTAAGGACCAGAGTCAACAGGTCCAGGAGAGGCCCAAATATGGATCAGAGTCATTGTGTTCCAGGTGAGGCCAGATGGAGACCACAGGAACCAGATCCAGGAGAGCCCCATATGGGAACCAGAGCTACCAGATCCAGGTGAGTTCCAGGTGGGTCACAGTCATAGGTCCAGGTGAGGCGCAGGTGGCAACAGGATTCACCAAGTCCAGGTGAGGCCCAGGTTGCGACCAGTCACCATCCATGTGCGGACGAGCTAAGGACCAGACACACTAGGCCCAGGTGAAGCCCAAGGGTCGAGCAGAGTCTCCAGGTAAGTGTGTGGTTCAGAGGCGAACCAGAGTAACCAGTTTAGTTTGTGGCCCAGAATGGGACCAGAGGTCCGTGGTCAAAGTAGGCCCATTTGTGATATAGAGTATACAGGTCCCAATGATGCCTGAGTGAGGACCAGAGTCACTAGGCCATGCAGTCCCAGATGGGGAACAGAATCACTATGTCCTGTTGAGGCATAGAATAAGACCACAGTCACCAGTATCAGGTGAGCCCCTTGTGGGAACCAGAGCCACTCTATCCAGCTGAGTCCCAGGTACATGTGAGGCCCATGTGAGGACCAGATTCATCAGGTCGAATTGAGGAATAGCTGGGGACAAGAGTCACCAGGTCTGGGTGCGTAGTATGTGGGGTTAGATTCAGCAGTTCTGAGTTAGGTCAAAGTGGGCCCGAGAGACACCAGGTCCAGGAGAGGTCTAGGTGGGGACCAGAGTCACCAGATCCAGGTGAAGTCCAGGTGGGGACCAGAGTCACCAGATCCAGGTGGAGCCCAGGTGGGGAGCAGAGTCACTAGGTCCAGATGAGGCCCAGGTGAGGACAAGAGTTACGAGGTACACGTGAGGCCCCGGTGGGGATCAGAGGCAACAGGTCCATGTGAGGCCGGCTTGGGAACCATGGTCAACAGGTCCACTAGTGGCCCAGGTGTGGAACACAGTAAGCAGGTCCAGGTGAGTCCCCAGTGGTGACAACAGTCACCACGTCCAGTTGAGGCCCAGTTGCGAACCAGGATCACCAGGTACAGGGGAGGCCCTTGAAAGAACCAGAGTCAACAGTTCGAGGTCAGGCGCAGGTTTCAACCAGGGTCAGCAGGGCCAAGTCAGGCCAAAGTGGGGTTCACAGTCACTAGGGCATGGTGACACCCAGAGGGAGAGCAGAGTCACGTGGTCCAGGTGAGGTCCAGTTGTGGAACACAGTCACCGTGTCCCAATTTTGCCCAGTTGAGGACCATGGTCAACAGGGCCAGGTGAGGCCAAGATGGGGACCGGAGTCCCCAAATCCAGGTGAAGCCCAGGTGGGGACCACAGTTACCAGATCCAGGGTAGTCTCAGGTACAGACCAGAATGACCAGGTCCAGGTGAGGTGCAGGTGGCAACCACACTCACCAGGTCCCGGTGAGGCCCTGGTGGGGTCCAGAGTCACGAGGTACATGACAAACTAGAAACACTACAGCCACCAGGTCGACATGATGTCCATGTGGGAACGAGAATCACCAGTTACAGGTTAGGACCAGGTTGGGATCTGACTCACAATTTCCAGGTGAGACCCAGGTGGGAAGGAGTGTCACCATGTACAGGTGTGTCCCAGGTGAAGACCAGAGTTAATAGGGCCGGCTGGTTCAATGTTAGTGAACAGTGTAACCATATTCTGATGCTACCCAGGTGGGTACCAGAGACCCCAGGTCCTGGGGAGGTCCAGGTGGAACCACAGTCACAGGGTCCAGGTGAGGCGCAGGTGGCAACAGGATTCACCAAGTCCAGGTGAGGCCCAAGTGTCGACCAGTCACCAGATCCAGGTGTGGACCTGCTAAAGACCAGATTCACCAGGCCCAATGAAGCCAAAGGGGTGACCAGAATCACCAGGTAAGGGTGAGGCCCAGAGAGGGAACCAGAGTAACCAGTTTAGTTTGAGGCCCAGAATGGGACCAGAGGTCCCTGGTCAAAGTGAGGCCCAGGTGTGGAATAGAGTATCCAGGTCCCAGTGATGCCTGGGTGAGGACCAGAGTCAATAGGGCCATGCAGGCCCAGATGGGGAACAGAATCACTAGTTCCTGGTGAGGCACAGAATAAGACCACAGTCAGCAGTGTCAGATGAGCCCCTTGGGGGAACCAGAGCCACTTTATCCAGCTGAGTCCCAGGTCCATGTGAGGCCCACGTGAGGACCAGATTCATCAGGTCGAATTGAGGTATAGCTGAGGATAAGAGTCACCAGGTCTGGTGCGGCATATGTGGGGCAAAATTCAGCAGTTCTGAGTTAGGTCAAAGTGGGGACGAGAGACACAAGGTCCAGGTGAGGCCAAACTGAGGACCAGAGTCACCAGATCCAGGTGAGGTCCATGTTGGAAAGAGAGTCACCAGGTCCAGGAGAGGTCCAAGTGGGGACCAGAGTCACCAGATCGAGGTGAAGCCCAGGTGGGGACCAGAGTCACTAGGTCCAGATGAGGCCCAGGTGAGGACCAGAGTTACCAGGTACACGTGAAGCCCCGGTAGGGATCAGAGGCAACAGGTCCATGTGAGGCCGGCTTGGGGACCATGGTCAACAGGTTTACTTGAGGCCCAGGTGTGGAACACAGGAACCAGGTCCAGGTGAGTCCCCGGTGGTGACAAAGGTCACCATGTACAGATGAGGCCCAGGTGGGGACCAGGATCACCAGGTACAGGGGAGGCCCTAAAAAGAACAGGAGTCAATAGTTTGAGGAAAGGCGCAGGTGGCAACCAGGGTCAGCAGGTCCAAGTCAGGCCAAAGTGGGGTTCACAGTCACTAGGGTACGGTGAGACACAGAGGGGGACCAGAGTCACCTGGTCCAGGTGAGGTCCAGTTGTGGAACACGGTCACCGGTTCCCAAATTTGCCCAGTTGCGGACTATGGTCAACAGGGCCAGGTGAGCCCAAGATGGGGACCGGAGTCCCCAAATCCAGGTGAAACCCAGGTGGGGACCACAGTCACCAGATCCAGGGTAGTCTCAGGTGCAGACCAGAATGACCAGGTCCAGGTGAGGTGCAGGTGGCAATCACACTCACCAGGTCCCAGTGAGGCCCTAGTAGGGACCAGAGTCACGAGGTACATGAGAATCTAGAAACACTGCAGCCACCAAGTCCACATGATGTCCATGTGGGAATGAGAATCACCAGTTACAGGTGAGGACCAGGTGGGGATCTGACTCACCATGTCCAGGTGAGACCCAGGTGGTAACCAGTGTCACCATGTCCAGGTGTGGCCCAGGTGAAGGCCAGAGTAAATAGGTTCGGCTGGGTCACTGTTACTGACAGTGTAACCATATCCTGATGCTACCCAGGTGGGTACCAGAGACACCAGGTCCTGGTTAGGCCCAGGTGGGACCAGAGACATGAGGTCGAGGTGAGGTCCCGATGGGAACCACAGTCACCAGGTCAGGTGAGGCCATGCATAGGATCAGAGTCACCAGTTACAGGTGAGGCCCAGGTGGAGCCAGAATCACCTGGTACAGAAGAGGCCAAAGTCAGGACCAGAGTTACCAGGATCAGGTCAGTCCCATTGGGGAGTAGAGTAACCATGTCCCGATGATGCCCAGGTAGAACCAGAGTCACCAGGTCCAAATGACGCGCAGGTGTGGAGCATGTTCACTATGTTTCGGTGAGGCCCAGGTGAGGACCAGAGTCACCAGGTCATGTTGAGGCCTATAGGGGTACCATTATCACCTGGTTCAGGTGACATCCAGATGGGGACCAGAGTCACCAGGTCAGGGTGAGCCCCAGAGAGTTTCCTGAATCATAATGTCGAGGGGAGCCTCTGGTGTGGAACAGAGTATCCAGGTCATAATGGTCCACAGGTGAGGACCAAAGTGACCAGATCTGGGTGACGCACAGATAGGATCAGAGTCACCAGTTCTAGGTGAGGCCAAAAAAGGGTCCACAGCAATCAGGTCCAGGTGGGGAACAAAGTCACCAGGAATGGGTGAGGCCCAGATGGGGACCAGATTCACCAGGTCCACGTGATTCCCAGGTGGTACCAGACTTATCAATTCCGGGTGAGGAAAAGGTAAGGACCAGATTCACCATGTCCAAATGAGGCCCACGTGGGGACCTGTGTCACCATGCCTGGGTGAGACCCAGGTGGCAACCCCACTCCCCAGGTCCAGGTAAGGCCAACCTGCAGGACATGCATAGGGAACATGTCCCGATAATCCCAGGTAGAGCCTAGAATTTCCAGGTCCCGTTGAGTCCAACCTGCTGGCCATGCAGTCGAACTATGTCCCGATGATGCACAGGTAGGTACCAGAGTCACCAGGTCCAAATGAGGCCCAGATGGAGCATATTCACTAGGTCCAGCTGAGGCCCAGTTGAGGACCAGTGTCACCAGATCTGGTTGAGGCCTAGAGGGGTACCAGAATCACCTGGTCTAGGTGTAATCAAGATGGGGACCAGAGTCACGAAGACAGCGTGAGGCCCAGAGAGGTTCCAGAGTCATCATGTCCAGGTGAGGCTCAGGTGTTGAACAGATTCACCAGGTACCAATGATGCCCAGGTGAGGACTAGAGTCACCAGGTCTGTGTGACGCGCAGATAGGATCAGAGTCACCAGTTCCAGGTGAGGCCTAGTAAGTGTCCACAGCAATCGGGTCCAGGTGGGGAACAAAGTCACCAGGACTGGGTGAGGCCCAGATGGGGATCAGAGTCACCAGGTCCAGGTGAGGCCCAGGTGGTGACCAGAGTCCCCGGGTCTGGGAGACGACCAGGTAAGGACCAGATTCACCAGGTCCAAGAGGCCCACGTGGGGACCTGAGTCACCAGGTATGGGTGAGTCTGAGGTGGCAACCCCACTCACCAGGTCCAGGTGAGGCCACCCTGCAGGTCAGAGTCACCAGATCCAGGTGAGGCCCTAGTGGGGACGGAAGTCACAAGGTAAATGTGAGTCTACAAGAACACCACAGTCACCAGGTCCAGGTGTGGTTGATGTGGGAACGGGAGTCACCAGGTCCAGCTGAGACCCAGTTGGGGACGACAGTCACCAGGTCCAGATTGAGGCCTAGGTTGGAGGACGAGAGTCATCAGGACCAGTTGAGGCCAAAGTGTGCAGCAAAGTTATCATGTCCAGGTGAGGCCCAGGTGGGAACAGAGTAACCATGTCCCATTGATGCCAGGTGGAAAAAGAGTCACAAGGTCCAGACGAAGCCTAAGTTTGGAGTAGATTCACCAGGTCTTGTTGAGGCCCAGCTGAGGACCAGTGTCCCTAGCTTCGTGTGCGTCACCCGGTTCTGGTGATTTCCAGGTGGGGATCAGAGTCACCACGTCAGGGTGAGGCCCAGAGGAGGACGAGAATCACTAGGTCCAGGTGAGGCCCCGATGTGGAACTGAGAAACCAGGTCCCAAGATGCCCATATGAGGACCTGAGTCACCAGGTCCAGGTGATGTCCCTGTGGGAACCAGTCACCCCGTCCAGGAGAGGCCCAGGTGGGACCACAGTCACCAGGTCCAGGTGAGGCCCAGGTGTGACCACAGTGAACAGGTCCAGGTGAGGCCCAGGGATATAAGAGAGTATCCAGGTCCCAATGATGCCCAATTACTTACCAGAGACAACAGGTCCTGGAGAGGCCCAAATATGGATCAGAGTCATTGTGTTCTAGGTGAGGCCTGATGGAGACCACAGGACCCAGGTCCAGGAGAGCCCCATATGGAACCAGAGCCACCAGATCCAGGTGAGGTCCAGGTGGGACCACAGTCTCAAGGTCCAGGTGAGGCGCAGGTGGCAACAGGATTCACCAGTTACAGGTGAGGCCCAGGTGGAGCCAGAGTCACCTGGTACAGAAGAGGCCAAAGTCAGGACCAGAGTTACCAGCATCAGGTCAGTCCCAGTGTGGAATAGAGTAACCATGTCCCGATGATGCCCAGGTAGAACCAGAGTGACCAGGTCCAGATGAGGTGCAGATGGGGAGCATATTCACTAGGTCCCGGTTAGGTCAAGTTGAGGACCCGAGTCACAAGGTCTGTGTGACGCGCAGATAGGATCAGAGTCACCAGTTTCAGGTGAGGCCAAGTATGAGTCCACAGCAATCGGGTCCAGGTGGTGAACAAAGTCACCAGGACTGGGTGAGGCCCAGATGGGGATCAGAGTCACCAGGTACAGGTGAGGCCCAGGTGGTGACCAGAGTCCCCGGTTCTGGGAGATGACCAGGTAAGGACCAGATTCACCAGGTCCAAGAGGACAACGTGGGGACCTGAGTCACCAGGTATGGGTAAGTCCGAGGTGGCAACTCCACTCACCAGGTCCCGGTGAGGCCAGCCTGCAGGCCAGAGTCACCAGATCCAGGTGAGGCCCTAGTGGGGACGGGAGTCACAAGGTAAATGTGAGTCTACAAGAACACGACAGTCACCAGGTCCAGGTGTGGTTCATGTGGGAACGGGAGTCACCAGGTCCAGCTGAGAACCAGTTGGGGACGACAGTCACCACGTCCAGATTGAGGCCTAGGTTGGGGGACGAGAGTCATCAGCACCAGTTGAGGCCAAAGTGTGCAGCAAAGTTATCATGTCCAGGTGAGGCCCAGGTGGGGAACAGAGTAACAATGTCCCATTGATGCCAGGTGGGAAAAGAGTGACAAGGTCCAGACGAAGCCTAAGTTTGGAGTAGATTCACCAGGTCCTGTTGAGGCCCAGATGAGGAACAGTGTCCCCAGCTTCGGGTATGTCACCCGGTTCTGGTGATATCCAGGTGGGGACCAGAGTCACCACGTCAGGGTGAGGCCCAGAGGGGGACGAGAATCACTAGGTCCAGATGAGACCCCGATGTGGAACTGAGAACCCTGGTCCCATTTTGCCCATATGAGGACCTGAGTCACCAGGTACAGGTGAGGTCCCTGTGGGAACCAGTCACCTCGTCCAGGTGAGGCCCAGGTGGGACCACAGTCACGAGGTCCAGGTGAGGCCCAGGTATATAGAGAGTATCCAGGTCCCAATGATGCCCAGGTAAGGACCAGAGTCAACAGGTCCCGGAGAGGACCAAATATGGATCAGAGGTATTGTGTTCCAGGTGAGGTCAGATGGAGACCACAGGAACCAGGTCCAGGAGAGCTCCATATGGGAACCAGAGCCACCATATCCAGGTGAGGTCCAGGATGGACCACAGTCACAAGGTCCAGGTGAGGCGAAGGTGGCAACAGGATTCACCAAGTCCAGGTGAGGCCCAGGTGGCCACCAGTCACCAGATCTAGATGCGGACCAGCTAAGGACCAGATTCACAGGGCCAAATGAAGCCCAAGGGGTGACCAGAGTCACCAGGTATGGGTGAGGCCCCGAGGGGTACCAGAGTAACCAGTTTAGTTTGAGGCCCAGAATGGGACCAGAGGTCCCTGGTCAAAGTGAGGCCCAGTTGTGTAATAGAGTATCCAGGTCCCAATGATGCCTGGGTGAGGACCAGAGTCACTAGGGCCATGCAGGCCCAGTTGGGGAACAGAATCACTAGGTCCTGGTGATGCATAGAATAAGACCACAATCACCAGTATCAGGTGTTCCCCTGTGGGAACCAGTGCCACTCTATCCAGCTGAGTCCCAGGTCCCTGTGAGCCCCACGTCATGACCAGAT
Organism: Canis lupus familiaris; assembly: GCF_011100685.1. Classification (NCBI taxonomy): domain Eukaryota; kingdom Metazoa; phylum Chordata; class Mammalia; order Carnivora; family Canidae; genus Canis; species Canis lupus. Next base: position 8,852 of record NW_023330716.1, on the reverse strand, counting down.
TCATCAGGTCGAATTGAGGCATAGCTGGAGACAAGAGTCACCAGGTCTGGGTGCGGCCTAGGTGGGGCAAGATTCAGCAGTTCTGAGTTAGGTCAAAGTGGGGACGAGAGACACCAGGTCCAGGTGAGGCCAAACTGAGGACCAGAGTCACCAGATCCAGGTGAGGTCCATGTTGGAAAGAGAGTCACGAGGTCCAGGAGAGGTCCAGGTGGGGACCAGAGTCACTAGATCCAGGTGAAGCGCAGGTGGGGACCTGAGTCACCAGTTCCAGTTGAGGCCCAGGTGAGGATCAGAGTTACCAGATACACGTGAGCCCCCGGCGGGGATCAGAGCCAAAGGACCACGTGAGGCCGGCTTGGGACCATGGTCAAGAAGTGTACTTGAGGCCCAGGTGTGGAACACAGTAATCAGGTCCAGTTGAGTCCCCAGTGGTGACAAGGGTCACAACGTCCAGTTGAGGCCCAATTGGGGACCAGGATCACCAGGTACAGGGTAGGCCTTTGAGAGAACCAGAGTCAACAGTTTGAGGTCAGGCGTAGGTGGCAACCAGGGTCAGCAGGTCCAAATCAGGCCAAAGTGGGGTTCACAGTCACTAGGGACAGTGAGACCGAGAGGGGGACCAGAGTCACCTTGTCCAGGTGAGGTCCAGTTGTGGAACACAGTCACCGGGTCCCAATTTTGCCCAATTGAGGACCATGGTCAACAGGGCCAGGTGAGCCCCACATGGGGACCAGAGTCCCCAAATCCAGGTGAAGCCCAGGTGGGGACCACAGTCACCAGATCCTGGGTAGTCTCAGGTGCAGACCAGAATCAACAGGTCCAGGTGAGTTGCAGGTGGCAACCACACTCACCAGGTCCCCGTTAGGCCCTGGTGGGGACCAGAGTCACGAGGGTACATGAGAAGCTAGAAACATTGCAGCCACCAGGTCCACATGATGTCCATGTGGGAAGGAGAATCACCAGTTACAGGTGAGACCCAGGTGGGGATCCGAATCACCATGTCCAGGTGAGACCCAGGTGGGAACCAGTGTCACCATGTCCAGGTGTGGCCCAGGTGAAGACCAGAGTTAATAGGTCCGGCTGGGTCACTGTTAGTGAACAGTGTAACCATATCCTGATGCTACTCAGGTGGGTAACAGAGACACCAGGCCCTGTTGAGGCCTAGGTGGGACCAGAGACAAGAGGTCTAGGTAAGGTCCCGAAGAGAACCACAGTCTCCAGGTCAGGTGAGGCCATGCTTAGGATCAGAGTCACCAGTTGCAGGTGAGGCCCAGGTGGAGCTAGAGTTACCTGGTAGAGAAGAGGCCAAAGTCAGGACCAGAGTTACCAGCATCAGGTCAGTCCCAGGGGGAATAGATTAACCATGTCCCGATGATGCCCAGGTAGAACCAGAGTCACCAGGTCCAGATGAGGCGCAGGTTGGGAGCATGTTCACTAGGTCCCCGTGAGGCCCAGTTGAGGATCAGAGTCACCAGGTCAAGTTGAGGCCTAGAGTGGTACCAGATTCACCTGGTCTAGGTGACATCCAGAAGGGGACCAGGGTCACCATGTCAGGCTGAGGCCCAGAGGGGATCCAGAGTCATCATGTCCAGGTGAGGCTCAGGTGTGGAACAGAGTATACAGGTCATAATTTTCCACAGGTGAGGACCAGAGTCACCAGATCTGGATGAGGCCCAGTTAGGATCAGAGTCACCAGTTCCAGGTGAGGCCAAGAAGGAGTCCACAGCAATCAGGTCCAGTTGGGGAACAAAATCACCAGGACTGGGTGAGGCCCAGATGGGGACCAGATTCACCAGGCCCAGGTGAGGCCCAGGTGGTGACCAGAGTCCCCGGGTCTGGGAGAGGACCAGGTAAGGACCAGATTCACCAGGTCCAAGAGGCCAACGTGGGGACCTGAGTCGCCAGGTATGGGTGAGGCCCAGGCGACAACCCCACACACCAGGTCAAGGAGAGGCCAACCTGCAGGCCAGTGTCCAGATCCAGGTGAGTCCCTAGTGGGGACCTGGAGTCACCAGGTAAATGTGAGTCTACAAGAACACCACAGTCACCAGGTCTAGGTCTGGTTCATGTGGGAACGAGTGTCACCAGGTCCAGGTGAGACCCAGGTGGGGACCACAGTCACCAGGTCCAGAGTGAGGCCTAGGTGGGGGGACCAGAGTCATCAGGAACAATTGAGGCCAAAGTGTGGAGCAAAGTTATCATGTCCACGTGAGGACCATGTGGGGAACAGAGTAACCATGTCCCATTGATTCCACGTGGGAATAGAGTCAGACAGTCCAGATGAGGCCTAAGTGAGGAGTCGATTCACCAGGTCCTTTTGAGGCCCAGTTGAGGACCAGTGTACCCAGCTCCGGGTGAGTCCCAGAGGGGGACCAGAGTTACCCGGTTCTGGTGATATCCAGGTGGGGACCAGAGTCTTCACGTCAGGGTGGGGCTCAGAGTGGGACGAGAATCACTAGGTCCAGGTGAGCCCCCGAAGTGGAACTGAGAAAACAGGTGCCATGATGCCCATATGACGACCTGACTCAGCAGGTCCAGGTGAGGTCCCTGTGGGAACCAGTCACCTCGTCCAGGTGAGGCCCAGTTGGGACCACAGTCACCAGGGTCAGGTGAGACCCAGGTATATAAGAGAGTATCCAGGTCCCAATGATGCCCATGTAAGGACCATAGTCAACAGGTCTAGGAGAAGCCCAAATATGGATCAGAGTCATTGTGTTCCAGGTGAGGCCAGATGGAAGACCACAGGAACCAGGTCCAGGAGAGCCCCATATGGGAACCAGAGACACGAGATCCAGTAGAGGTCCAGGTGGGACCACAGTCACAAGGTCCAGGTGAGTCGCAGGTGGAAACAGGATTCACGAAGTCCAGGTGAGGCCCACGTGGCGACCAGTCACCACATCCAGGTGCAGACAAGCTAAGGACAATATTCGCCAGGCCCAGTGAAGCCCAAGTGGTGACCAGGGTCACCAGGTAAGGGTGAGGCCCAGAGGGATAACCAGAGTAACCAGTTTAGTTTGAGGCCTAGAATGGGACATGAGGTCCCTGGTCAAATTGAGGCCCAGGTGTGGATTAGAGTATCCAGGTCCAATGATGCCTGGGTGAGGACCAGAGTCACAAAGGCCATGCAGGCCCAGATGGGGAACAGAATCACTAGGTACTGGTGAGGCATAGAATAAGACCACAGTCACCAGTATGGGGTGAGCCCCTTGTGGGAACCAGAGCCACTCTATCCAGCTGAGTCCCAGGTCCATGTGAGGCCCACGTGAGGATCACATTCAGGAGGTTCGAATTGAGGCATACCTGGTGAGAAAAGTCACCAGGTCTGGGTGCGGCCTATGTGGGGCAAGATTCAGCAGGTCTGAGTTAGGTCAAAGTGGGGAAGAGAGACACCAGGTCCAGGTGAGGCCAAACTGAGGACCAGAGTCACCAGATCCAGGTGAGGTCCATGTTGGAAAGAGAGTCACCAGGACCAGGAGAGGTCCAGGTGGGGACCAGAGTCACCAGATCCAAGTGAAGACCAGGTGGGTACCAGCGTCACCAGATCCAGGTGAAGCCCAGGTAGGGACCAGAGTCACTAGGTCAAGGTGAGGCCCAGGTGAGGTCCAGAGTTACCAGGTACACGTGAGGCCCCGGTGGGATCAGAGGCAACAGGACAATGTGAGGCCGGCTTGGGGACCATGGTCAACAGGTCTACTTAGGCCCAGGTGTGGAACACAGTAAGCAGGTCCAGGTGAGTCCCCGGTGGTGACAAGAGTCACCACGTCCAGGTGAGTCCCAGGAGGGGACCAGGATCACCAGGTACAGGGGAGACCCTTGAAAGAACCAGAGGCAACAGTCCGAGGTCAGGCGCAGGTGTCAACCAGAGTCAGCAGGTCCAAGTCAGGCCAATGTGGGGTTCACAGTCACCAGGGCAAGGTGAGACCCAGTGGGGGACCAGAGTCACCTGGTCCACGTGAGGTCCAGTTGTGGAACGCAGTCACCGGGTCCCAATTTTACCCAGTTTAGACCATGGTAAACAGGGTCAGGTGAGGCCCAGATGGAGACTGGAGTCCCCAAAGGAGGTGAAGCCCAGGTGGGGAACACAGTCACCAGATCCAGGGCAGTCTCAGGTTTAGACCAGAATCACCAGGTCCAGGTGAGGTGTAGGTGGCAACCACACTCACCAGGTCCCGGTGAGGCCCTGGTGGGGACCAGAGTCACGAGGTACATGAGAAGCTAAAAACACTGCAGCGACCAGGTCCACATGGTGTCCATGTGGGAACGAGAATCACCAGTTACAGGGGAGTACCATTTGTGGATCCGACTCACCATGTCAAGGTGAGACCCAGGTGGGAACCTGTGTCAACATGTCCAGCTGTGGCCCAGGTGAAGACCAGAGTTAATAGGTCCCGATTGGTCACTGTTAGTGAACAGTGTAACCGTATCCTGATGCTACCCAGGTGGGTACCAGAGACACCAGGTCCTGTTGAGGCCCAGGTGGGACCAGAGACATGAGGTCCAGGTGATATCCCGATGGGAACCACAGTCACCAGGTTAGGTGAGGCCACGCTTAGAATCAGAATCACCAGTTACCCGGTGAACCCAAGGTGGACCCAGAGTCACCTGGTACAGAAGAGGCCAAATCAGGACCAGAGTTACCAGGATCAGGTCAGTCACAGTAGGGAATACAATAACCATGTCCCGATGATGCCCAGGTAGAACCAGAGTCACCAGGTCCAGATGAGGCACAGTTGGGGAGCATATTCACTAGGTCCCCGTGAGGCCCAGGTGAGGACCAGAGTCACCAGGTCTTGTTGAGGCCTAGAGGGGTACCAGATTCACCTGGTGTAGGTGACATCCAGATGGGGACCAGAGTCACCACGTCAGCGTGAGCCCAGAGGGGATCCAGAGTCATCATGTCCAGGTGAGGCTCAGGTGTGGAACAGAGTCACCAGGTATCAAAGATGCCCAGGTGAGGACCAGAGTCACCAGGTCTGGGTGAGGCGCAGATAGGATCAGAGTCACGAGTTCCAGGTGAGGCCAAGAATGAGTCCACAGCCATCAGGTCCAGGTGGGGAACAAAGTCCCGAGGACAGCGTGAGGCCCAGATGGGGACCAGATTCACCAGGTCCAGGTGATTCCCAGGTGGTGAACAGAGTTACGAGTTCCGGGTGAGGACCAGGTAAGGACCAGATTCACCAGGTCCAAGGGAGGCCCACGTGGGGACCTGTGTCACCAGGCATGGGTGAGGCCCAGGAGACAACCCTCTCACCAGGTCCAGGTGAGGCCAACCTGCAGGCCATGGAGAGGAACCATGTCCTGATGATGCCCAGGTAGGGACTAGAGTTCTCAGGTCCAGGTGAGGCCTACCTGCAGGCCATGCAGTGGAACATGTCCCGATGATGCCCAGGTAGGAACCAGATTTACCAGGTCTAGGTGAGGATAACCTGCAGGACAAGCAATGGAACCATGTCCCGATAATGCCCAGGTAGGGATCAGAGTCACCAGGTCCAAATGAGGGCCAGATGGAGCATATTCACTAGGTGTAGGTGAGGCGCAGTTGTGGATCACAAACACCAGATATGGTTGAGGCCTAGAGGGGTACCAGAATCAACTGGACCAGGTGACATCCAAATGGGGACCAGAGTCACCAGGTCAGGGTGAGGCCCAGAGTGGTTCCAGAGTCATCATGTACAGGTGAGCCTCAGGTGTGGAACAGAGTCACCAGTTACCAATGATGCCCAGGTGAGGACCAGAGTCACAAGATCTGGGTGACGCGCAGATAGGATCACTGTCACCAGTTCCATGTGAGGCCAAGAAAGAGTTTACAGCAATCAGGTCCAGGTGGGGAACAAACTCACCAGGACTGGGGTGAGTCCCAGAGGGGGACGAGATTCACCAGGTCCAGGTGAGGCCCAGGTGGTGACCAGAGTCCCCCGTGTCTGGGAGAGGACCAGGTAAGGACCAGATTCACCAGGTCCAAGAGGCCCACGTGGGGACCTGGTTCATCAGGTATGGGTGAGTCCCAGGTGTGTCAACCACACTCACCAGGTCCAGGTGAGGCCAGCCTGTAGGCCTTGCAGAGGAACCGTTTGTCCCGATGATGCCCAGGTAGGGACCAGAGTTACCAGGTCCAGGTGAGGCCAACCTGCAGGCCATGCAGTGGGATCATGTCCCAATGGTGCCCCGGTAGGGCCCAGAGTAACCAGGTCCTGGTGAGTCGAACCTGCAGGCCATGCAGTGGAACCATGTCCCGGTGATGCCCAGGTAGGGAACAGAATTACCAGGTCCAGGTGATGCCAACCTGCAGTTCATGCAATGGAAGCATGTCCCGATGATGCCCAGGTGAGGAACAGAGTCACCAGGTCTAGGGGATGCGCAGATAAGATCAGAGTCACCATTTCCAGGTGAGGCCAAGAAAAGAGTCCACAGCAATCAGGTCCAGGTGGGGAACAAAGTCACCAGGACTGGGTGAGTCCCAGATGGGGACCAGATTCACCAGGTCCAGGTTTAGGCCCAGTTGGGGACCAGAGTCCCCGGGTCTGGGAGAGGACCAGATAAGGACCAGATTCACCAGGTCCAAGAGGCCCACGTGGGACCTGAGTCACCAGGTATGGTGAGGCCCAGGTGGCAACCCCACTCCCAGGTCCAGTTGAGGCCAACCTGCAGGCCAGAGTCACCAGATCCATGTGAGGACCAAGTGGGGACCGGAGTCACCAGGTAAATATGAGTCTACAAGAACACCACAGTCACCCAGGTCCAGTTGTGGTTCATGTGGGAACCAGAGTCACCAGTCCAGATGAGACCAAGCTGGGGGACCAGAGTCACCAGGTCCAGATTGAGGCCTAAGTGGGGGGACCAGCGTCATCAGGACCAGTTGAGGCCAAAGTGTGGAGCAAAGTTATCTTGTCCAGGTGAGGCCCAGGTGGGGAACAGAGTAACCATGTCCCAATGATGCCAGGTGGGAAAAGAGTCACAAGGTCTAGACGAGGCCAAAGTGAGGAGTAGATTCACCAGGTCCTTTTGAGGACCAGTTGAGGACCACTGTCCCCAGCTCCGGGTGAGTCCCAGAGGGGGACCAAAGTCACCCGGTTCTGGTGATATATAGGTGAGGACCAGAGTCACCACGTCACGGTGAGACCCAGAGGGGGACGAGAATCACTAGGACTAGGTGAAGCCCCGATGTGGACTGAGAAACTAGGTGAATGATGCCCATATGAGGACCTGAGTCACCAGGTCCAGGTGAGGATCCCTGTGGGAACCAGTCACCACGTCCAGGTGAGGCCCAGGTGGGACCACAGTCACCAGGTCCAGGTGAGGCCCAGTATATAAGAGAGTATCATGGTCACAATGATGCCCAGGTAAGGACCAGAGTCAACAGGTCCAGATGAGGCGCAGGTGGAAACATATTCACTAGCTTCCGGTGATGCCCAGTTGAGGACCAGAGTCACCAGGTCTAGTTGAGGCCTAGAGGGGTTCCAGATTCACCTGGTCTAGGTGACATCCAGATGGGGACCAGAGTCACCATGTCAGGGTGAGGCCCAGAGGGGATCCAGAGTCATCATGTGCAGGTGAGGCTCAGTCGTGGAACAGAGTATCCAGGTATATGGTCCACAGGTGAAGACAGAGTCAACAGATCGGGGTGAGGCCCAGTTAGGATCAGAGTCAGCAGTTCCAGGTGAGGCCAAGGAGTCCACAGCAATCAGGTCCAGGTGGGGAACAAAGAAACCAGGACCTGGTGAGGCACAGATGGGGACCAGTTACCAGGTCCAGGTGAGCCCGGTGGTGACCAGGGTTACCAGTTCGGGTGAGGATAAGGTAAGGACCAGATTCACCAGGTCCAATTTAGGCCCACGTTGGACCTATGTCACCAGGTATGGGTGAGGCCCAGGTGGCAACCCTACTCACCAGGTCCAGGTGAGGCCAACCTGCAGGCCATGAAGAGTAACCGTGTCCCGATGATGCCCAGGTAGGGACCAGATTTACCAGGTCCAGGTGAGGCCAACCTGCAGGCCATACAGTGGAACCATGTCCCGATGATGCCCAGGTAGGGACCAGAGTCACCAGGTCCAAATGAGGCCCACATGGAGCATATCACTAGGTCCAGGTGAGGCCCAGTTGAGGACCAGAGTCACCAGATCTGGTTGAGGCCTAGAGGGGTACCAGAATCACCTGGTCCAGGTGACATCCAGATGGGGGCCAGAGTCACCAGGTGAGGGTGAGGCCCAGAGAGGTTCCAGAGTCATCATGTCCCGGTGAGGCTCAGGTGTGGAACAGAGTCACCAGGTACCAATGATGCCCAGGTGAGGACCAGAGTCACGAGGTCTGGGTGACGCGCAGATAAGATCAGAGAAGAGTTCCAAGGTGAGGCCAAGAAAGAGTCCACAGCAATCAGGTCCAGGTGGGGAACAAAGTCACCAGGACTGGGTGAGACCCAGATGGGGACCAGATTCATCAGATCCAGGTGAGGCCCAGGTGGCGACCAGAGTCCCCGGGTCTGGGAGAGGACCAGTTGAGGATCAGATTCACCAGGTCCAAGAGGCCCACGTGGTGACTTGAGTCACAAGGTTTGGGTGAGGCCCAGGTGTCAACCCCACTCACCAAGTCCAGGTGAGGCCAAGCTGCAGGCCAGAGTCACCAGATCCAGGTGAGGCCCTAGAGGGGACCGTAGACACCAGGTAAATGTGAGTTACAAGAACACCACAGTCACCAGGTCCAGGTGTGTTAATGTGGGAATGAGTGTCACCAGGACCAGGTGAGACCCAGGTGGGGACCACAGTCACCAGGTCCAGAATGAGGCCTAGGTGCGGGAACCAGAGTCATCAGGACCAGTTGAGGCCAAAGTGTGGAGCAAAGTTATCATGTCAGGTGAG